>NW_016107333.1:18391982-18464754 GCF_001604975.1 Cebus imitator | reverse complement strand
GCCTTCTGCTAGGTTTTGAGTTTTTTTAAATCTTAGTCCTCTAGCTCTTTAAATTTTGACAATTGGGTGTCAATTTTAGATCTTTCCTTGCTTCCCATGTGGGCATTTATTGCTATAAATTTTCCTCTAGACACTGCTTTAAATGTGTTCCAGAGATTCTGATACATTGTGTCTTTGTTCTCCTTGGTTTAAAAGAACATCTTTATTTCTACCTTCATTTCATTGTTTATCCAGTCAACATTCAAGAGCCAGTTGCTCAGTTTCCATGAAGTTGTGTGGTTCTTAGTTTCTTAATCGTGAGTTTTAATTTGATTGCACTGTGGTCTGAGAGACTGTTTGCTATGATTTCCATTCTTTCGCATTTGCTGAGGAGTGATTTACTTCCAATTATGTGGTCAGTTTTAGAGTAGGTGTGAGTTGGTGCTCAGAAGAATGTATATTCTGTGGATTTAGGGTGGAGAGTCCTGTAAATGTCTATTAGGTTTGCTTGGTCCAGGTCTGAGTTCAAGTCCTGGATTGGATTTAGGGTGGAGAGTTCTGTAAATGTCTATTAGGTTTGCTTGGTCCAGGTCTGAGTTCAAGTCCTGGATGTCCTTGTTAATTTTCTGTCTCGTTGATCTGTCTAATATTGACAATGGAGTTAAAGTCTCCCACTATTATTGTGTGGGAGTCTAAGTCTCTTTGTAGGTCATTAAGAACTTGCTTTATGTATCTGGGTGCTCCTATATTGGGTGCGTATATATTTAGGATCGTTACCTCTTCTTGTTGCTTTGATCCTTTTACTATTATATAATGCCCTTCTTTGTCTCTTTTGATCTTTGTTGGTTTAAAGTCTATTTTATCAGAGACTAGGATTGCAACTCCTGCTTTTGTTTGCTCTCCATTTGCTTGGTAGATCTTCCTCCATCCCTTTATTTTGAGCCTATGTGTAACCTTGCACGTGAGATGGGTTTCCTGCATACACCACACCAATGGGTTTTGACTTTTTATCCAATTTGCCAGTCTGTGCCTTTTGATTGGGGCATTTAGTCCCTATACATTTAAGGTTAATATTGTTATGTGTGAATTTGATCCTGCCATTTTGATGCTAGCTGGTTGTTTTGCCCATTAGTTGTTTCAGTTTCTTTATTGTGTCAATGCTCTTTACCATTTGGTATTTTTGGAGCGGCTGGTACTGGTTGTTCCTATGTTTATTGCTTCTTTCAGGAACTCTTGTAAGGAAGGCCTGGTGGTGATAAAATCTCTGAACAATTCCTTGTTCATAAAGGATTTTATTTCTCCTTTGCTTATGAAGCTTAGTTTGGCTGGATATGAAATTCTAGGTTGAAAGCTCTTTTCATTAAAGATGCTGAATATTGGCCCCCACTCTCTTCTGGCTTGTAGGGTTTCTGCTGAGAGATCCTCTGTGAGTCTGATGGGCTTCCCTTTGTGGGTAACCCGACCTTTCTCTCTGGCTGCCCTTAGCATTTTGTCCTTCATTTAGACCCTGCTGAATCTGATAATTATGTGCCTTTGGGTTGCTCTTCTTGAGGAATATCTTTGTGGTGTTCTCTGTATTTCCTGGACTTGAATATTGGCCTGTCTTGCTATGTTGGGGACGATCTCCTGGATAATATCCTGAAGGGTGTTTTCCAGCTTGGATTCATTCTCTCCATCACATTCAGGTACACCTATCAAATGTAGATTCGCTCTTTTCACATAATCCCATATTTCTTGGAGGCTTTGTTCATTTCTTTTCACTTTTTCTTTAATCTTGCCTTCTCGTTTTATTTCATTGAGTTGATCTTCAATCTCTGATATCCTTTTGTCTGCTTGGTCAATTTGGCTATTGAAATTTGTGTATGCCTCACGAAGTTCTCATGTTGTGTTTTTCAGCTCCATCAATTCATTTATATTCTTCTCTAAGCTGTTTATTATCGTTAGCATTTCGTCAAATGTTTTTTCAACATTCTTAGTTTCTTTGCATTGGGTTAGAACATGTTTTTTGTTCAGAGAAGCTTGTTAATACCCACTTTCTAAAGCCTATTTCTGTCAATTCATGAGAGTCATTCTCCATCCAGCCTTGTTCCCTTGCTGGTGAGGAGATGTGATCCCTTGGAGGAGGAGAGGCATTCTGGTTTTGGGTGTTTTCAACATTTTTGTGCTGTTTTTTTCCCATCTTTGTGGATTTATCTACTTGTGGTCATTGCAGTTGGTGACTTTCGGATGGGGTCTCTGAGTGGATGTCCTTTTTGTTGATGATGAAGTTATTTCTTTCTGATTTTCAGTTTTCCTTCTAACAGTCAGGCCCCTCTGTTGTGAGACTGCTGGAGGTCACTCCAGACCCTGCTGGCCTGAGGATCACCTGTGGTGGCTGCAGAACAGTAAGGGTTGCTGCCCATTTCTTCTTCTGTTATCTTTGTCCCAAAAGGATATCTGCCAGTTGTCAGCCTGAGCTTTCCTTTATGAGGTATCTCTTTGGATATATAGGGGTTGAGGATCTGCTTGAGGAGACAGTCTGTCCCTTATAGGAGCTCAAGTGCTGAGCTGTGAGCTCCACTGTTCCATTCAGAGCTGCTGGGCAGGTACGTTTAAGTCTGCTGCAGAAGAGCTCATAACCACCTTTTTTATCCAGATGCTCTGTCCTGGGAAGGTGGGGCTTTATTTATAAGTCCCTGACATGCTGCTGCTTTTTTCAGAGATGCCCCACCCAGCAAGGAGGTAGCCTAGTCACAGTCTGCCAGCAAATGTGTTGCTGAGCTGTCGTGGGCTCTGCCCAGCTGCTGTATGAATTTCCTTGCAGTTTTGTTTATAGAGGTACAGTCAGAACTGCCTCGGTAGTGGCTGTCTGCCTCAATAATGGCAGACTGTCTCTGTAATGGCAGATTGCCTTGGTAATGGCAGACTGCCTCAGTAATGGCAGATTGTCTCGGCAACGGCAGGCTGCCTCAGTAATGGCGGACTGCCTCGGTAGTGGTAGGCTGCCTCAGTAATGGCGAATGCCCTTCCCCCCACAGAGCTGGACCATCCTGGGTTCAGGTATGCTTGCTGTGAAACTCTCAGTCCACAGCGTTTCAGATTGCTGCTCTTTGTGGCGGGGCGGGGGGGACCCGCCAAGCCAGATCACCTAGTTCCCTGTTTCAGTCCCCTTTCTTTCAGTTGAACAGGTGACTCTGTCTCCTAGGCAATCCAGGCGCCAGTTGAAACGGCCGCCCAGATTTGTGTGAGTTTTTGTGTGGAGACCCAGTGCGCCAGCTGAAATAGCCATGCTGGAGACTCGTGGCACGTTTCTGCCTGGGAATCTCCTGGTCTGTGGACAGTAAAAACTCGTTTGGAAATACAGTGATCACTCACCCTCTGCGTTTTTGCTGGGAACTGCAATCCAGAGTTGTTCCTATTTGGCCATCTTGGATTGTCTCTCCCTAGATTTATAAATTCTAATACAATCCCTGATCCCCAAATGAAACAGGAGCCAAGAGTTATCCAAAGTCATCTTCTCCATTAATGGAAGTTGAATCTAACCTACAGGTCTCCACACTGCTTAATTTCTTGTTCCTTTACCTAGAACATGATTTTCACTTGAAGAGAAATTATATAAAATAAAAAGCTAAATTAAGTGCATAACACACCTAATATTCACATCACAAATTGTTCCAATGGCTTGCTTCACTGTCAGAAACTTTAATAGTGCTAGCAAGTTTAGAAAGTGAGATTTATGGTAATAAATTCAAATACAGTGATATCAAGCAAGCTCTTTTTCCGTGGGTCCATTCCTTCATTCATTTAACAATCTTTCCTGGAACAGGTACCCGGATATAGAGATAAAAGACAAACATCTCCCCTCCAGGAGCATAAAATCCAGCCTCATTTATGTTACAGAAAAAACACCTTGCCAAGGGTTGGTTACTTGAAATGCACTACTCAGGTACCATATATAGACCTTTTGGATGTCTGAAGGCTCAGAAATAAATATTGACTGGTGAATCAGAGCATGCATCATTGAGAAGGTAAAATTTAAGATTTACCAGTGGTTAATTCACCATGTTTAAAGAATTCTCATTGCTTTTTGAAAGCAAACAATCTAGGAAAAGCAAATGTCCCTTTCATTAAAAAATACATATCAGCAGAATAAAGCAACTTCCAGCCAGAGAACAGCACTTCTTAGGCAGATTATTCTGGTATTGCCAGTGGACAATCATGCTAACTTGTATTTATTCCAATAGCTTCAGGAAAATGTTATATACAGTATATTTTTATGCATAGAGGAAGACTCAACTCAGTAAGGGTCCTGCCTTCATTCAAAGTTGCTGAGATTCTGATTCAGTGGATGGGAAATAGTTTTCAAATGTTAACATCATTGGATATTTACACACAAGTGGGACCTTCATTTAGTATCTCAGTGAGTGTTGATATTTTCACCAAGAGGTATCACCAGGTACTTGAAGAGAACTGGATAGAGAAGGCAAAGAGAATTAACATCTACTAAGTGCCCTCCCTGTATTGGACACAACATTGTGCATATATTATCTCACTGAATTCCCTAGACTAAATTCTTTGGAGGACAAAACTCAGTTTCATCAACATCTTCTCAGCCCCTTCCTTACTGCTTAGCATACCATAGGTGCTCAGTTAATGCTGGACAGATTCTTACAACCATGCTGCAAGTGACATGGTCAGCAGGCAGGAGAGATGGTGATCAAACTCATGATCCTTTTTTTTATCCCATCAGCATATCTTCAATGCGCAATATTGCTTTGTGATTCGCAAGGCTGGAATTTGGTAGCTAGCTTCGATACCCTTTTGGATAATGCTGGCGGTGGGAAAGAAGTTGAGATACAAATTACAGTATTACTTATTCACCTGCTCTCTACTGGGGGAAGGGATAAAAGTTTACAGAATCTATACTGATTAGTCCATAATATTAAGAACAGCTCTGAAATATGATATAGTGCTCAAGAGCTTAGAGTCGAGAGTCAGAGATTTATGTGCAAACTCTGTCAATTACTAGCAAGTTACTTACTTTGAAGTAACGCTAGTTCCTTCATCTGTAAAATAGGGGCCATAACAGAACCAATTATGTCTAAACTCAACTGTCCTACTCTGTACTTGCACCTGAGCAGCTGAAAGACACTGGGGAAAAACATCACTTGACAATGTTGACTGCAAATGGATAATTCGCAAAATCTCAAATGGGAACTCAGCACAGGATTGTCCAGCAATCTCACCTTTTTCTAGTAAATTAACCTTTCAGGTTTCTGAAGCTACTCTTACCAAACTCATGACTCTTCCCATCACCTCAGTTGCTGACCTCACCTCATATTCCATTAAGGAAAAAAAAAGCACATGGTCTAAAACCAACTCCAAATTGCCAACCTTCTGGAATCCATAAACTCTGCCTTCTCTGCTTCTTAAAAATTAAGGTACAGCTGGAAAATAAAATTTTATATATTTATGCTGTATAATGTGATCATTTGATATATATAATATATATATCTACAATATCATATATTGTAGAATGATTAAATCAATGTAATTAGTATATCCAGCACTCACACAGTTATATATATTTTTTTGTGATTAGAACATTTAAAATCTAATCTCTTGGCAATTTTCAAATATACCATACATTATTATTAACTACAGTCATCGTGCTATACAATAGATCCCCAGAACTTAGTCTTCCTGGCTCACTGAAATTTTGTGACCTCTGAACAACAGCTCTCCTTTCTCTGCCCCCTAGCCTCAGCCCCTGGCAACCATCACTCTACTCTCTGCTTCTATGAGTTTCATTTTTTAAATATTTCACATGTAAGTGAGATCGTGCAGTATTTGTCTTTCAGCACCTGGCTTATTTCATTTAGCATAATGTCCTCCAGGTTCATTCATTTTGTCACAAATGACAAAATTTCTTTCTTTTTAGACACTGAACAACCAAAGCAACCTTGTGTAGAAAGAACAAAGCTAGAGGCATCACACTATTTGACTTCAAAATACATTACAAAGCTAAAGTAATCAAAAGTGCATGGTACTGGCATAAAATCAGGCCCACCAATCAATGGAAGAGAATAGAGTCCAGAGATGAACCCATGCATTTATGGTTAACTGATTTTCAACAAAGGTTCTGAGAACACATATGGAGAGAGGATAGTCTCTTCAGTACATGGTCTTGAGAAATCTGTCTTCTTTGCTTTTAAATGGAATCACATATATATTCTTACAGCCAACTCCTTCACATGCCACCCACATCCTTGACTTGTGTTCCTGTTATTCTTCCCTTTCCCCACTGCATCATCAGTTTTTCTCTCTCCTGAATCCCTTACCTAGGCAGACAAACATTCTTTAATTTCTCTCACTTTTCAAAAACATGCTTTGACTCAGCACAACCTTCCAGCTATCATCCCATTTCCCTGCTCCCGGCAGGGGGAACCTGTGGGCATAGGCTGCTTTCCTCTTTTCAGCTCACACCAACAGGATTTTTGTCCTCCCCACTCCACCCTTGGACATTGCTCTTGTGGATGTCACCACCAATTCTACCTTGATAATTCCCATGTTTTTGTTTTTGTTTTTATTTTTGTGTTTACATTCCTCGATCTTTCACAACCTCTTTCTTCTCAAAAGGCTTTCTTTCTTTTCCTTGCCTTCAGAACCCCAGACTTTTATGAGTTTCCCCTGCCTCACAAAAATTCCTCCCATGACAAGCTACATAATTTGTAGGCATGCGTGGTGAAAAATAAAAATATGGAGCACTTACTAAATAAATTATTAAGAATTTTAAGACTGCAGCAGTAAAACATTACATCAAGTGTGGTACCTTTCCATGTATGAGGGCCCTGTGGGACTGCATGGGTTGCCCACTCATGAAGCTGGGTCTGGTTCTACTTTGTTTAGAAATTAAGATTTGTTTATTCAACTGACTTGATATGGCCAGAGCAAACTGTTGAGTTCTCCCCACCCCTCACCCCACAAAATGACCTCTACCTCAGTTCTCTGATTTCAATAAATGGCATCCTTTATTATCCCAGTTGCTCATGCCCCAAATCTGAAAGTCATTCTTGAATCTTCTGTTGCTCTTATATCCCAGATTCAGTCTATCAGCAAATCTTATTGGCTTTACCTTTAAAATATATCTCTAATCTGACCAACTTTTTACCATGTCTACTGCCTTCACTCTGGCTCAATGTCTGACACATTACAGAGAACAATAAATATTTGTCAACAGGAAAATGGGTGAATGAGGTTGTGAAAATTTTGACGCAATTTAGGGTAAAGTTCTTATTACTATAATTTGGTGCTCAATAAATGGCAGTTATTAATTTAAAAAAATGTTTATCATCATTGTGGTTAGTTATTCACCAAACCCAATTCCTTCTTTTCCTCTGGACACACAGCTAGGCTATATTTCTGGGCTCCCTGTAGAACGTGTCTGAGTTCTGGTCAGAAGTAATGTGTGCTGCCCTGGCTCATAGAACCTTCCTGTGTGAAATCACACAGACTTTTTATCCTCCTTTCTCTTCATGGCTTCCTGGCTGGATTGTGTACCACAGGTTTTCCTCATCTCATGAGAGAACTCACTCATGATCTCACTCATGAGATCTCACTCATGAGATCACCAGATCTCGTGAGAACTCACTATCACAAGAAGAGTAAGGGGAAAATCCACCCTCATAATCTAATCATCTCCCATTATGTCCCTCCTCCAACACTGGGATTACAATTCAATATGAGATGGGCAGGGAGAAAAATCCAAACCACATTATTTCTCCTCTGGCCCCTCCCAAATCTCATGTCCTGCTCACAATGCAAAATTCAATGATCCCTTCTCAACAGTTCCTTGAAGTCTTAACTCATTTCATTGTTAATTCAAAACTCCAAGGTCCAAAGTCTGATCTGAGACAAGGCAAGTCCCTTCTGCCTAGGATCCTGTAAAATCAAAAACAAGTTAGTTACTTCCAAGATACAATGAGAGTTCAGGCAATGGGGAAATACACCCAATCAAAAGGAGAAATCAGCCAAAACAAAGGGGCTACAGGCCCCATGCAAGTTCAAATCCAGGGCAGCCATTAAATCTTAAAGCTCCTGGCTGGGTGTGGTGGCTCACACATGTAATCCCAGAACTTTGGGAGGCTGAGGCAGGCAGATGACTTGAGGCCAGAAATTTGAGACCAGCCTGGCCAATATGGCAAAACCCATCTCTATTAAAAATACAAAAATTAATCAGGCAGGATGGCACAGATGTGTAATCCCAGCTGCTTGGGAGGCTAAGGCAGGAGCATTGCTTGAACCCAGGGGGCAGAGGTTGCAATGAGTCACTGCATTCCAGCCTGGGGAACAGAGTGAGACTCTGTTAAAAAAAAAAACAAAAACCTTAAAACTCCAAAATAATCTCCTTTGACTTCATGTCTCATATCTAGACCACACTGATGCAAGGGCTAGGCTCCCAAGGCCTTCAGCAGCTCTGCTCCTGTGGCTCCACAGGGATCAGCTCCCATGGCTGCTGCAAAGGGCTGGCATTGACTGCCTGCAGCTTTTCCAGACACACGGCACAAGCTACCAGTGAATCTACTATTCTGGGTTCCAGAGGACAGTGGCCCTCTTCTCATAGCTCCACAAGGCAGGGCCCCAGTGAGGGACTGTGTGTGTGGGGCTCCAACCCCACACATATTGCCCTAGTAGAAATTCCCCATGAGGGCTCCACCTTTGCAGCAGACTTCTGACAGGACATCCAGGCATTTCCATACATCTTCTAAAATGTAGGTGGAGATTCTCAAGCCTCAACTCCTGCCCTCTGTGCACATAAAGGCTTAACAATATGTGGAAGCTGCCAAGGCTTCTGGCTGGCACCATCTGTAACAGTGGCCTGAAATATATCTGGGGCCCTTTTAGTCACAGCTGGAGCTGGAGGAGCTGGGACACAGGGAGCAGTGTCCTGAGGTTGCACTCTTCCCTCCTAGGCCTCTGGCCCTGTGATGAGAGGAGCTACTCTGAAATGCCTTTGAGGCATTTTCCCCATTGTTTTGGCTATTAACATTCAGCTCCTCTTCACTTATGTAAATTTCTGAAGCCAGCTTTAATTCTTCCCCAGAAAATGGACTTTTGTTTTCTACTACATGGCTGGCCCAGCACATTTTCAAAATTTTTACACTCTACTTCCCTTTTAAATATAAGTTTCAGCTCCAGGTCATTCTTGGCTCACAAATATGAAGCAGAAGCAGCCAGGCCATATCTTCAATGTTTTGCTGCTTAGAAATTTCTTTCACCAGACAGCCTAAATCATCACTCTTGAATTCAAAGTTCCAGAGATCTCTAGGGCAGGAGCACAATACCTCCAGCTCTTTTCTAATGTATAACATAAGTGACCTTTGCTACAGATCCCAATTCCCAATAAGTTCCTCATTTCCATCTAAGTCTTCCTCAGCCTGGACCTCATTGACCATATTACTATCAGCATTTTGGTAAACTTTCCCTCATTGCCTTCTTCTGAGGCCTCCGTACTCTTCCAACTTCTGCCTGTTACCCAGTTCCAAAGTCGCTTCCACATTTTCAGGTATCTTTATAAAAATGTCCCACTCCCAGTACCAATTTTTTGTATTAGTCTGTTCTCACATTGCTATAAGGAACTAACTGAGACTGGGTAATTTATAAAGAAAAAAGGTTTGATTGGCTCACATTCCACAGCCTGTACAGGAAGCATGGCTGGGGAGGCCTCAAGAAACTTACAGTCATAACAGAAAGCAAAAGGGAAGCAGGCATGGTCTTATGTGTCCAACGAAAGAGGAAAAAGAGAAGAGGGAAGTGCTGTACCTTTTCAACAACCAGATCTCGTGAGAACTCACTATCACAAGAACAGCAAAGGGAAAAGCTGCCCCCTTGATCAAGTCATCTACCACCAGGACCCTCCTCCAACACTGGGATTACAATTCAACATGAGATTTGGGCAGGGACACAAATCCAAAGCATATCAGGATAGAATATACTTTACTTCCCATGGGAACGTCAAGGAAGCATTTAGATTATGATATAATAATTACTTCCAATGACTTGTAGAAATTATACAAGTAAGTACTTTTCAGATGGCCAACATGTCCCATTTTTACAAAATTATAGCCGTTTAAATATAAAGTGCAAATCAGATCATTTTTGTGGCTTTTTCTTAGCACCATACAAATTAACAAGGCTCTTACTGTAACATACTAGTTTACTGAAGCTAAAGGAGGAGCCAAATTGGACTTACATTTGTTTTTAATGACTTGCTTAGCTGAAAATGTACATTAATTCCATAGCTAATCATCATAATCACTTAGTTTCATAAAATGAAATGCAAATGGCTACCTAGACACATAAATCTATTTTCCTGACCACACTTTGTATATGAGGATAGGTCAGAAAGTAAAGATGATCTTGAGATAGTTTTCACTCTTTCTGGAGGCTGGTGGGCATCTTTCAGCTCCCCTATCCCACTCAGTCTCCTTTTATTTCCACTCTATGACAGCATCTATCATGTTGTGATGCAATTGTTTTATTATGCCTGTCTTAGGAAAAGGAAACTGAAGGGAAAGGTGGGAACAAAGTCTTCATCTTCTTGGATTCTCAAAACTTAATTTGGAGCTTGGCCTTTAGTAAGGTACTCAATAAATGTTGAATGAATGAATGAAATGTATTGAGAAAGTTAATCCAGGGCCCTTGGGCTACTAATAGTAAGACTAGGAAAACAGCATCATTGATACATCATAAATTTAGCAATTTGAGTTATTAGTGGCAATCACATATAAGTGCAATGACATAAGAGGTAAGACTGCTACTCAAAATTTACTCAGTCACCATCATACACCAAGCAGACCATTTTATAAACTAAATGAGTATGATCCTCCAAAATTCATGTGTTGAAAGTTTAATCTCGATGTGATGATATTAGGAGGTAGGACCTTTGGGAGGTGATGAGGTCATGAGTGCAGAGCCCTCCATGAAAGGAATTAGTGCCCTTATGAAAGAGACCCCAGAGAGCTCCCTCATCCTTTGCACCATCTGAGAATGCAGGGAGAAGACGACCACGTATGAACCAGGAAGCTGGCCCTTGCCAGACACCAAATCTGTCAGTGCTTGGATATGGGACCTCTCAGCCTCCAAAACTGCAAGAGATAAATTTTCTGTTGTTTGTAAGCCCACCTGATTAGAGTGTCTGCAGAATGGTGAATAATTAACAGTCCCTGCCTTCAGGGCCCTCAGTCTACAGGAGAAAGACTTGTAAGAAGATACATTACAAACTACCAGCTGTTCAGTGCTATAACAGAAGGGCATACAAAGTTCATTGGGGCACAGCTCTGAGAACAGCCGATTGCCTTTAGCAGTCTTAAAAATCGCTTTGCAGAGAAGCTGACTTTCATGCCATAAACTGCAGGGTGCCAACAGTTTGGCACAAAGTGGGGTGGGGGGTTCTTACCAAACAATACCTCATTTATTTTATATAGAGTTTGATTAAAGAAATTGCTATCTATTTTGAAATATGGCCTAGAAAGCTTCAAAGGCACACTGAATTATATAATACCTCTTTGTCTCATCTTGTCCTTATTTCAGTAAAACAGACATGATAAATGACCTTCTTTCTTTGAAGAACAGCTCATCAAAGATTTAAGGTGATAGGAAAACTCAGTAATCACAAAGTGATGAATGGAGACAGGCCATCAAGAACAGCCCTAGTAAAAGGATTTCCGGGGAACAATTAATATTTGGAAATAGTGATGTTAAGAGGTAAAAGTGATACCTGTTAGATGAGGTTTTGGGTCATCTCCTCACACTAGGTAGGAATAATGAAATGAAGGCAGAGAATAAGTGTATCCATTCTCCAAATAAGGACACATCGCAATAATACCTGAAAAAATATCATTGTGAAGAAGAAGACTTCTTTAAAACCAGTAAGCCTATACTCTTAACTCATGGAATCCTACAGAATTATACATTTGGAACTCTAAAGCGACTTAAAAAATAAATAATAGTTCCTGCCTTGAACAACTCCTACATATAGAAGCCTAGATATTGATTTCCTGGACTACAGATCACCCTGCCATACTACAAAAGTTTATTTATTGTCCTCCTGTCTATAAAAAGAGTTTACAAACCCCAGTTAAAATTTAAATGAAAGCAATCATCAGATAAAAGTGATCCTCAGGCTAAGGGATGAAAATAAATTATACTGTGATGGTATTTGAAAGTAAGAAAATAGAGAATCAGGATGGTTTTCTTAAAAAAAAATCCTGCAAATATATGGAATGACAAACTGTCATGTTTCAAGTGCTATGTTATGAAAAAATTAATGAAAACTTAAAAATAAATCCTCTCCATATTAATTTAGTTTTCAATAGACAACCAATGCTGCTTAACTGAATTCCATCAGCTGTAGAATATGATAAGGATAACTAAAGAAAGGAAAGTAATTATTTTGCAGACTTTTCAAAACAGGAGTCATGTGATGCTATGGGGTTTTAAATGAGGTTTACCTTTGAAACATAATTTGCTGCATAACTGTACAAAATATTAGAGTAAAATGTCAAAAGTGATGACTGTGTTGTTTAACTTAGGATCCCAGCTTCTTTCCAGCAACCCTCTCCACAGTTATGTCTGTCTCCAAGTCTCAGCAACTGCTCCCTCTCATCACTGGGTTAGGCCTCTATAACCCTTCATGAATTTTTCCTCAACTATCCCAATTTGAGCATGCCATTTTCTACTGAGACCCTGAAGTGGAATTCTGGAATTGGATTGGTCATGTATGTGAGAAACACAGGTAGTACCTCCTTGCCAGGAAAAAACAGAAAACAAATAATCCGGGACAATAGTGACATCAGTTACTCAAGTTGTCAGTGGCAGGAGATGAAATGCAGGTGGAAGGGAAGATGCTAGGAGGTCAGTGGCAGAGGCACTTAATTGCTATGGTTACAGCAGTGATTATAAAGATTGTCGGGTCTCTTGGCTTCTTCTTACAACCTTAGAAAGTGTAAAAAAGGGAAAGGAGAAATTGAAATCTCTGAATGTACAATCGAGACCATGCATAGAAAAAATCAGAAAGTGCCTGTAGCTATTCAGATGCTATAAATGCAGCAACCCCTCATCTTCCAGAGCCCCAGGGCTAATGTGGCTGAGGACAAAGCTCAGAGCCTAACAAAAGTTGTAGACTGTAGCACCAAGTACATGATCAGCTCATACCAGGAGTCCCATATCAAGGTCCCATGATAATTGAATTGCAATCATTTGGGCAGTCACAGACAAATATGAAAACTTTCAACCCACAAAATCCTCTTGTCCATGGGGACAGATTTATCCTCCCTGTCTAAGAACAGCTTTTCCATGCATAGTAACCTCCTGGTCATTCCCTCAGGACTCAATCCTAACACCTCTCACTGCCTCTTGATCTAAGACTCAGGTCTCAGCACAACTCAGAGGGTGAAATCTGAGACAGCCTGCATCCCTTACATAAGAAATCTCTCATAAGATTTACAGAACCTCACCCCCATCTATATTGGCAGGAGCCAGAGAGAAGGTATGAGTTTCCAAAGGCATTGGACAAATGAGGACAAAACATGAGGCTTGATCTCATTAAATTCACTGATGAGATATACTCACTGGGGATTTAGGATTTAATGTTTTAGCTTGAGTACCAGGAAGTGGCATCAGTAATCTGCCTAACTGGCCAAGTAAAGCCTGGACTCAGTGGTGGCCTGTGTTTATGTAGTTGAACTGAACTTCGTGGCATCTTGTGGAGTAGGGGCTGGCAAACTACAGCCTGTGGGCCACAACTGGCCTGCCGTCTGTTTCTGTATGGCCTGAAAGGTAAAAATGGTTTCTACAATTTTTACATGTTAAACAATACCTGCTGAATTTTGCCTCTTTGCTCACAAAACCCAAAATATTTATGATCTGGCCCTGAGCTGATCCCTCCTGAGAGGAAGAAGTCTGAAGTCTCAGAAATGGGAGTGCTGGAGTGGACCTAGGATGAGCAATAGCTGTTCTCTAATCACACTCCCATAAGGTCCCCAAGGCAGGGGAAGGAGTACTCTGGGAAAGCTTGTGGTGGCTGCCCTAGGTGTGCTGGCTCTCTTCTGCAGCCTGGAAAACAGGAGCAGGGTGTCTGAAATTGAATCAGTTCTTTGATATCAATGGAGCTAAAGGAACCCAAGAGTGATAGAGACCAACTGGTTGGTGGCATTTAACTGTTAGAAACAAGGTAAATTACCACAGAGATGAGTGGTAATCAGAGTCTTATTCCACAGGGATCTGTGGGGGTGACTAAATGATCTCAGGGTTTTAAGACATAAAAAAGAAATAGATGGACCACCTACTATGGTGCTACTTGGCATACAGAAGAGAAACAATTCTAGTCTTATGGGCTGGGACCTAATGCAGTCACCATAGTAGGGATTCCAGACTTTTACCAAGTTCCACTGACTCAGAGCCTCTCAATAGAGAAAGTGGTTGGGTGTCTTTGAGAGGGACCCATCAATGCTGCCTCAGGTACATGCCATGACTCACCCTGCAAGCCTCCCACACAGCATCCTGTGGCTGTTTCCAAGGTGACTGTGCACTGAAGAAAAACTCAGCCTTTCCCCAGGTTAGATATGGTCTAGACTTAAGCTGCTCTCTAAAGTATTGCTATTGTACATCATTCAAATGGGGGAGAGGCTTGTGGAGACAGGTGACAGAGTCTTGGCCTGAGTCCATCTCAGAGTGGGTCCAGTGGCACCAGAGATCCCTCCTGATGTTATTTCTCCAGTACCGTAATGTATAGTAGAAGCAGATATATTTATCAATTGGCAAAACACGATATCAGTTTACTGATTCATTGCATGAAGGCAATGAAGGAGTGCAAATTGACACTCCTAAAACTGCCCCTCCCTGTAGAATAAACTAAGAACAATGCCACACACCTGGGGGAAAGGCAGAGCTTGGTGCTACCATCCAGGGCTCAAAGAATGTAGGCATAATTCCTATCTTATTTTCATTTAGTTCAGCAACAGCCAGATAGATGTGTGATGGTTAATTTTATGTGTCAAGCTGACTGAGCCATGGGGTGTTCATATATTTGGTTAAACATCATTCTGAGTGTATGTGTGAGTTTTTCTGGATGAGCTTAACAATGGAATGTGTAGACTGAGTAAAGCAGTTTGTCCTCCATGGGCCTTATTTAACCCACTGAAACATTAAATAGACCAGAGACTGAAAAATGAAGAATTAACTCTCTACATCTGACTGTCTTTGAGCTGGGGCATCAGCTTTCTCCTGCCTTTGGACTCAGACTCAGACCAGACGTTATAGCATTGGCTCTCCTACTGCTCAGACCTGAGTACCTACATATCAGGTACCACACTCTGTGTTGATTGCTGCAGTAAAAATGTGACTTCTGGAGCCACAGTTGTGACTGGCAATATCACTTGGTTCAGTTTATGAGCATTGCTTAACAGTCTTTATGTCTTCAGACTATGTTGTATCGGTCAAGGTTCTCCAGAGAACCAGAATTGATATATTTCCCAGATCGACAGTAAGCAAACTGGAGACCTAGAAGAGCCACCCTCTATCAGGAAACACAGTCACAATTCCATTAATTTGGGAGCTAAGACTGCCCCTGGGAAGTCTGGATTCATCCTACTACTGAACCAACGCAGAGAGGACTTACAGAGTAAGCCCAACTACCAGGGAGTGGCTGGGTTGCTGATACAACACTGAGGACCGTGTTTGGAACCAGGTAACTCTGAAGCAATCCAAAAAAGCAGTGGCGGAGGGCACTGAGATTCTGCCAAACAGAGGTTTGGGTCACCGCGATCCACTCACATCCAGCTGAGGAGCTGGAGAAGGTCAGGGGAGCATGGAGTCACAGAGAGAGCACATACCTCATGCTTCAGAATCAAGAACTGCAGCCGCTATGCTCTCTATTATTCCTTTATTCCCTTGCTACTGGTTTGAGGAGGGAGTATGGCTGAAGTAAAATTATCCAACATAAGAGCCATAGCTCATGAGACTTCATGTATCCTCTGTGAAGGGAAGAGGAACTTTTCACTTAAAGATAAGCACATATACTGAGAGGTCAAAGAGATAGACTCTTCTGGATAAATCCCTTTCCCCTCCGTATCTTCTCTCCTCCCTTGCCAACCCTGCCCTCCACTCTAGAGGGCAGAATGAACTCTATCAATGGACTTCCCTGCTCTGTGGCCTCTGCCAATGAAATGCACCTGCAGAAGACAGGAAAGCTAAAAAAGAGAGATGTCAGGGTATTACCACCCCATGGCTTTCCTGTGAAATCATCCACAGCTGCCTGTGTCCCCCCGATCAAATTTGGCAGCTCTGGCAATAGTTGTTTCCTCCTCCAACCTTTTTCCAGCCTGGGGAAGATAAACAGAGCTTCATTTACTAGTCCCACAGTGCTGTACTGTCCCTGTGGTTTTCTTACACCCTACCCACACCTTTGCAAATAGTCCCTTTATTACACTCATCTTAAAGTGTCATAATTTGAGTGTTCCATCTGTTTCCTGCTGAGACCCAGATTTATACAGCATCAACAGGGTAAAATAAAATGCAGATTTTGTTTCCTGACTTTTTAATGATTGCCACTTTTTTTTTTTTTTTTTTTTGAGATGGACTCTCACTCTATTGCCAGGCTGGAGTGCAGTGGTGCAATCTTGGCTCACTCCCACCTCCACCTCCTAGGTTCAAGCAATTCTCCTGCCTCAGCCTCCCAAGTAGCTGGGACTACAGGCACACACCACCATGCCCAGCTAATTTTTGTATTTTTAGTAGAGACAGGGTTTCACCATGTTGGCCGGGATGGTCTTGATCTCTTGATCTCGTGATCCATCCGCCTCAGCCTCCCAAAGTGCTAGGATTAAAGGCATCAGCCACCACACCCAGCCTAATGATCGCCATTCTAACTGCCTTGAGATGGTATCTCATTGTGGTTTTGATTTGCATTTCCCTAATGACCAGTGATGATAAGCTTTTTTTTATATATGTTTGTGGGCCACATAAACGTCTTCTTTTGAGAAATGTCGGTTCATATCCTTCACCCACTTTTTGATGGGGTTGTCTGGTTTTTTTCCTTGTAAATTTGTTTAAGTTCCTTATAGATTCTGGATATTAGCCCTTTGTCAGACGGATAAATTGCAAAAATTTTTTCCCATTCTGTAGGTTGCCTGCTCACTCTGATGATAGTTTCTTTTGCTCTGCAGAAGCTCTTTAGTTTAACTAGATCCCATTTGTCAATTTTGGCTTTTGTTGCCATTGCTTTTTAGAAAAATAGGAATGCTTTTATACTGTTGGCGGGAATGTAAATTAGTTTAACCATTGTGGAAAACAATGTGGTAATTCCTCAAGGATCTAGAAACAGAAATACCATTTGATCCAGCAATCCCATTACTGGGTATATACTCAAAGGATTATAAATCATTCTACTATAAAGACACATGCACACATATGTTTTTAGTGCAGCACTGTTCACAATAGCAAAGACTTGGAACCAACCCAAATGCCCATCAATGATAGACTAAATAAAGAAAATGTAGCACATATACACCATGGAATACTATGCATCCATAAAAAAGGATGAGTTCGTATCCTATACACGGACACGGATTAGGCTAGACACCATCATTTTCAGCAAAGTAACATAGGAACAGAAAACCAAACACCGCATATTCTCACTCACAAGTAGGAGTTGAACAATGAGAACACATAGACACAGGGAGGGGAACATCATACACAGGTGCCCGTCAGGGGCTGGGGACTAGGGGAGGGATAGCATTAGGAGAAATACCTAATGTAGATGATAGGTTGATGGGTACAGCAAACCACCATAGCACATGTATACTTATGTAAGAAACCTGCACATTCTGCATATGTATCCCAGAAATTAAAGTATAATTTTAAAAATGCAGATTTTGTAAGGAATTACTTTTTGTTTTACTGAACACACACACATACAATACGAAAGCTCCTTGAGGCAAAGGCAGGGCTTATGATGAAAGGTGTCTGTGTGTGGGTGTGTGAGTAAGAGGCTGAAGAGGGGATTCCTACTGAGAATCCTAAGAGTAAAGGAAGAGGAAGCTATAGTGGCAATCAATGAAGGAGTTAGAACTTCACATCTATGTACCTAATATACCAAATGGGAACCCCTTTAGGACAGAATTCTGGAGAGGAATCAGAAACAACTGCTTGTAGTACATCGGTGTAGCTTGACTACTCCATATCAGTCTTCTCTTTTTCTGCTAACAGCATCCTAATTTTTCTTAGGGGCCTGCTTTCCCTCCTCTACTTCCATGTAATTCATGTAAAATGGACCGCCCTCCAGCTCTGCATAACCAACTCCAAATCAGGGCAAGTGTCCCAGGCCTGTCAGAACAAGAATATTGACTTTCAATGGTCAGAGTATTACATTCCTGTGGCCACAGTGATTGATTCAAGGATGGGCATATGACATTGTTACTCATATTTTGGGACTTTTGCTGCAGTGACCTAGAGCAAGGCATTCAGATGGCTGGAGTCACTGTCAGTCACCTTGCAACTAAAACTGGACAGCCTCCGGTAGCAGGAAGCCAACCAGAGGAAAACAGATGGAAAAAAGACTGGAATAATTTGGAGCAGCTCTGATGACACAGTTCAAGCTCTGGATCAAACTGCCTGAAGGAATTTTCTTTTGCTCAAGGCATTTTGAATAAAAGATCTTACCATCAGTGATATACCAAGACAGGACAGTGAGATCAGTCCACTGTGGGTATAGGCATTACAGGGTACTTTATAAAGAATTTGAAAACAATAATAAAACCCATCATGACTCAGTTTGCTTTTTATTATTACCATTCCCTGGCAATTTTAAACCTTATCAAAATACTCCTGCCTCAAAAATCTTTTTATTGGGCAAACTTTTTAGTAATTGCTATAATTATTGTTAAGTTTTAACAATATAATGTATGTATATTTCTACATAATGAATATATAATACATAATATACTAAGTTAGCCCTTTTATTTATTTTTATTTATTTATTTTTGAGATGGAGTCTCACTCTGTCACCCAGGCTGGAATATGATGGTGCAATCTTGGCTCACTGCAGCCTCCGCCTCCTGGGTTCGAGCGTTTCTCCTGCCTCAGTCTCCTGAGCAGCTGGGATTACAGGTGTGTACCACCATGCCAGGCTAATTTTTGTATTTTTAGTAGAGTGGGGGGTTTCACCATGTTGGTCAGGCTGGTCTTGAACTCCTGACCTCATGATCCATCCACCTCGGCCTCTCAAAGTGCTAGAGTTATAGATGTGAGCCACCATGCCCGGCCAATTATATTTAAATACATTTTATTCTAATTGTAAATTAATTCTCAACTATATAGTCAGTGTCCAGATATAACTGAACTCAGCTGAAAGCCTTCATTTCAAGAACAAGATTGTTAGAGAAACTCAAAAGAGGTAGACACAACTCAGCCTAGGGGAGTTAGGAGAGGCTTCCCAGTTAGAGTCAACAATTAAGCTGAGTATTTAAAGTCAATGCCTTCATTTCATCCCTGAATTATTACCTAACAGATGCCTAACTGACCACCCTTTTTCTGTTTTGGCCACCCTACAGTCTGGTCTCACCACATTAGCCAGATCCTTTTAAGACACCCTCTGCTCAAAAACTCACAATAGCTTCGCACTTTACTCAGGCTAAAGAGTAAATTACACTGAACAAAAAGCCCTACAAGATCTGTATAATCCACTCCAGCCCACCCTGCTCAGATCCCCAATTACTCTGGCCTGTTTCTCTACAGTGGCCAAGCATGCTCCTGCCTCAGCTCCTGCGTTCCCTCTGTTGGGAACCCTTCTAGCTCCTTTTCGCCCCATGTGCTCATGACTTTCTTCCTTACTTCCCTAAGGTTTCAGGTCTGTTTACATAACACCTTATCAGTTAGGCTTTTCTTTTCCTGAAATGATTGATAACACTGTCCCACCCTGCTTCCATAAATATAATCCCCTTTCCCTCTTTACTATCTACTGTAGCACTTATAGGTGACTGGCTTACCAAATACAGTCATGCACTGCATAATGACATTTCAGTCAAGGATGGACAACATATATGATGGTGGTCCCATGAGATCATAATAAAGCTGGAAAATTCCTATTGCCTAGTAATGTCATAGCCATCATAATGTCATACGGCAATGCATTACTCACATGTTTGCGGTGATACTGATGTAAACAAACCCACTGTGCTGTCAGTGGCATAAAAGTACAGCACATACAATTATGTCCAGTACACAATACTTATATATAATGATAATAAAGGCCAGGTGCAATGGCTCATGCCTATAATCCCAGGACTTTGGGAAGCTGAAGTGGGCAGATCACCTGAGGTCAGGAGTTTGAGATCAGCCTCGTCAACATGGCGAAACCCTTTCTCTACTAAAAATACCAAAATTATCTGGGCGTAATGGTGTGCACCTGTAATTCCAGCTACTCGGGAGGCTGAAGCAGGAAAACTGCTTGAACCCAGCAGGTGGAGACTGCAGTGAGCCGAGATCACTCCACTGCACTCCAGCCTGGGTGAAAAAGCAAGATCTGTCTCTAATAATAATAAACTATGTTACTGGTTTATGTATTTACTGTATTATACTTTTTATTGTTATTTTAGAGTCTACTCCTTCTATTTATTTAAAAATATAGCTGGGTGTAGTGGAACACGCCAGTAGTCCCAGCTACTCCAGAGGCTGAGGTGGGAGGATCGCTAGAGCCCAGGTGTTTGAGGCCAGTTTGGGCAACATAATGAGAGCCCCTGTCTCTAAAAGAATAAAAATTTTAAAATTAAAATTAAATTTAAAAGTTAACTAGAAAGCAGCTTCAAGCAGGTCCTTTAAGAAGTATTCCAGAAGGCGGCATTGTTATGAATGGCAGCTCTGTGCATGTTATTGCCCATGAAGACTTCCAGCGGGACAAGATGTGGACATAGAAGACAATGCTACTAATGTTTCTGACCCTGTGTAGGCCTAGACTAATGTGTATGTTAGTGTCTTAGTTCTTACCAAAAAAGTTTAAAAAATAAAAATTCAAAATCGAAAAAAAGCTTATAGAACAAGAATGTAAAGAAAGAAAATATTTTTGTATACCTGTACAATGCATGTTTAAGCAAAATGTTATTACAAAAGAGTCAAAAATAATTTTTTAAATAAGTTTATATGGCAAAAAGAGTAAGCCAAGGTTAATTTAATACTGAAGAAAGAAACACTTTTAAATAACCTTAGTGTAGCCTAAGTGTAGAGTGTTTATAAAGTCTACAGTAGTATATGAAAATGTCCTAGGCCTTCGTATTCATTTATCACTCACTCACTCACTCATCCAGAGCAATTTCCAGCACTGCAAGCTTCATTCATGGTAAGTGTCCTATACAAGGGTACCATCTTTTATACTATATTTTTACTGTACCTTTCTATGTTTAGATAGGTTTAGATATACAAACACTTTATCACTGTGTTATAACTGCCTACACTATTCAGTACAGTAGCATGCTGTACAGGTGTGCAGCCTAGGAGCAACAGACCATATCACATGGCCAAGGTGTATAGGAGGCTATTCCATCTAGGTTTAACTACACACTGTGATATTCATATGATGATAAAATCACTTAACACATTTCTCAGAAAATATTCTCATCGTTAAGTGGTACATGACTGTATTTACTTTTTATTTATCATCTGTCTCTTCCAAAGAAACATAAGTTCCAGGAAAGCTGTACTCGCAAGTCTTTAAACAATTCCTCGTATAGAGTAGGCTCTTAAGAAATATTTGAAAATGAATTAACGAACCTGGGGAACTGCCTTTTGGGCAATGAAGAAACTGCTTAGACATGACAGAGACATAGGAAAGTAGCTCCATTTAGAGAATCTAAATTTAGGAAGAAGGAAGTAGGCAAGCAGGGACCTGATGACAACAGCCTTGTGTACATGCATGTTCCCAGATGCCTGAAATCCTTTCTGGGAAGAAAGAAATAAAATAGGAGCTGGCAGGGGCCAAGGAGTAAGGCGGAATTTTCACTGGACCAAGGAGAGCACACGAAGGAGCCACACTGCTAATTTCCCAATACCTCAGAATAACATGTATTAGGCAATGTTAAAAACAAATGAAACTCTTCACAATCTCTGGTGAGATAATAAACTTTGAATCAATAATTACACACTCACCAAGCTTTAGCATCAGGATTTTCCCCTAATTATAATGCCCAGTGGAAAGGTGGTCACGATGCAAGCTCAGCAGCAAACTCCAAACCAGTTTACGTGCAAGTGTATCATCCCTCCTGTCAAAGTTGTAATAATGGCACTTCCTTAAATAAGGCTTTAAAAGCCCTGCTAGCAGGAAAAAATACAACTTGAGGGTCCACATTAAACTGCTTCTTTTTGCCTGATTAGCCCAAGAGCTACCAAGGGGATGAAATGCTGGAAATGCACTTTGTATAATCACAAATAATTGTACAAAATGCATTTCCAACATTAATTGATTTAATTAATTTCCAACATTAGTTAATTTTATGATAGGTGCTGAATAAATATTTGGTACATATATTAACAACATTAACATTAATATTAATATTAATGACATTAATGTATGTACAAATATTTATTCAGCACCTATCATATGCCAGGCAGTTTTTCAGTCCTCTTCACTAATCTAATAGTATTAAGTACCCATTAAATGCCACACCTGATGCCAAGTGCCAGAATTAAAAAAGAATGAGACCTTATCTCTGCCCTCATAGAGCCTCTGAAACAGCGGCAGATATATAAGACAAAACTACTATATGGATGCAGATGCTACTATATGGATGCAGACAAAATTTCTTTTAGAGTGAATGCTTTAAAAACACTTTAATGTTTAAGTCTTTCAATTATCTTTGATTCATGTATAGGAGGAAATATGAGATATGAATCTATTAACTACATGAGATTATACATGTGAAAACTGTTTCAGTGTATTAGTCAGGAGAGAGTAGATTCTGCCACTCTAACATCAGTCCCCAAATCTCAGTGACTTAAAACAACAAAGGTTTCTTTCTTGCTCATGTTACCTGTCCATTACGAGTCAGCTGCTGCAGGAAGGGTGCTCTGTTCCCACTGTCACTTAAAGACTCAAGTTGATAGAGCAACTAGTGTCAAAAATTAGACATCAAAGTATGCTCTTAAAGCTATTGGCTTTTAAGGCTTCTTCTCTGCAATAAAACCTGTCACTGCCATTCACATTTAATTGGCTAAAACAAGTCAAGTCATATGGCCATATCTGAGTTCACTGGTGTGCAGACGAGCCTGCACTGTACTGTACTAACATGGAACTATATTGTACTATAGCCCAAAAAAGGAAGGGAGCCATATAGTTCTGAACAGCCCTAAAGACTACCACAGGATGTAACAGAAATGGAAGTGTGAAAGTGCTATTTTCTAATGTGTTAGAAACTTTTTTTGCCCTAAGACTTGACTTTCCTTGAGCATTCCTTTTCTTCTCTGGCAGATAAAAATCCAGATACACAATGACTCCTTTTGTGAAAACCTAGTAAGTGGCACTTCCCTGCTCCTATTTGGCAACTGTGGGAATTTTGCTTCCAATATATGTTTGACTCACTCCTGTTGGGAGTAATTAGAAAATGAGGGAACTGGGGGTGGAAATAGAAAAGGAAGCAGGGCAGATGGTAGAGTGGTTTTTGCAATGAAGCTACTGGCAAGAAACAGGAAGCTGAGGGAAAATGGACCCCAAATCCTACAATGCCACTTTATAACTGTAAGAAGACAGAAAGCTAAATCTTATAAGAATTCAAAGTCATACAGGCATTAAATTTTTGAGTAGAGAACCAGTCAAAGAAAATAAAAACAAAAGCTCTTTTACGTGCAAAATATCTTCAACAAACAGAAGAAATCAAGAAGGATTTTTTTTAATTGAGGAAACTTAAAGGTTCTAAGAAGCAAAGGATACTAAGTAGAAATTAATTATACAATCCACATCCATATACATGTAGATATTGCCAATCTTCTCTATTTGGTATGAGGCCTTCAGTTTTATTTTAGAAAAGATAAAATACAGTCATGAGCCTTATAATGACATTTTGGTAAACAATGGACCACATATATGATGATGGCCCCATAAAGTTATAATACCATATTTTGACTGTACATTTTCCATGTTTAGATACATGAATACTTACCACTGTGTTAAGGTTTTTTTACAGTATTCAATACAGTAACATGTACGGGTTGGTAGCCTAGGACCAAATAGGCCATACCATGTACCCTAGGTATGTAGTAAGCTATATCATCCAGGCTTGTGTAAGTGCAGTCTTTCATGTTCCCATAGTGATGACATCAGCTAACAATGCATTTCTCAGACTGTATTGCCATCATTAAGCAATACATAACTGTGTTATTTATACAGGCTTTAATCACCTTCAGTTGAAAAATCACTCTTCTCAACTCATGAAATCCTCAATAGCAAATTCTCCTATCACCAGCAATAGAAATTATGTTTTTATATATGTATCTTTGTTGGGGAATTAAATGGTCACACTTTCTTTTCTTTTCTGGTTCTAATGGTTTGATTCCAAAAGAGGTTTGAATATTATCAATATTCAAATATTATCTTTAGTGGTTTGGTTTTGTCTTCTCACATTAACGTGTTTAGTGAGAAACTTCTTTCAGAAGAGAAACAGTGATGTAGGTTATTTTATAATTTTGGTGTGAGGAGGCTGTAGTTCTATTACAAATTCAGAGGGCTTCAGAGATAATCCAATTTCTTTCTTTTATCGCACATCCTGCCACTCCTCAAACACAGTGGATATAGAGGACTCAACCTCTTATTTTACACGGATGACTTAATGATGTCATTGTTTGACAGCTGAACCCAGAAAATCTCAAAGTGGCACCACACTTGTCTGCATGTCAGTTCACAGGGAGGCAGTATGGCCTGGAGTTTATAAGTGTGGGCTCTGGAGTTGGCATGCCTCAGGGTTTGCATTGGAGTTAGTGACCTTGTACAAGTAATTACTTTCTCTGTGCTTTTGTTTCCTTGAGTAAGGATTATAGTAAGGATTATATCAGATCATGAATGTAAAGCATTTAACACCCTACATGGAAAACAGTGAGTACTCCATAAATATTAGTTGCATTTCTTATCACCTAATACTGTTAATTATTCTGTACTAATAAGATATGCTATCCAAAAAAATTCTGATTCAGCTTTTCTGTTGTCCATTTGAGACTGTCCACTTAAATAGGTTTTCTGAAAACTATTAAATGCATTCTATATATCTTCAAGCTTCTTAGCAATGAAGAGAAACCACTGAAAACTGGACAATGTGCATGGCCTCTGGCAGTGAAATGTCCCTGGATGTCCTCTCAGGTGTTTCAGGAACACTGGAGTCTCCATATATCCCATGACGGTTCCTCTCCACTGCTACAGGACACCACACCACACTGCTTCTACTGAAACAAAACCACTATCATCTTAAATCTTGATGAACTCAACTAATAAGAGAAGAAAGAATATTTTGCTCTTCTCTCCCTCTCTTCCTTGCTCCCACACCCAGTCAACCAAAAAGTTCTGCCAAGTTTCCCTCTTAAATATTTTAAGATCTTCGGCTGCCTAAAAAGTCAAGCTCATACTACTTCCCATAGCAAATATTATCTATCCCTGGCTTTATATCCCTCCACTCTCTGCCTCAGATGTGATTCTCCCACAGTGCAAAGCTGCTCTGGTTCCTATATCCACCATACTGTTTCCTACTCCATACCTTTGCTCAGGCTGAAACTCCCCTCCTTCACTATGGCCTGAGTATACCTGGCAAGCTTCTTCCTATCCAACCTTTATGTTTTAACAGAACCACCATCTTCCACTCTTCATCCTTCTTGTCAAGCTGAAATAGCTTCCCCTCTTCTGTGTTCTCAGAATACCCTTTATCCATTTCTATTATTGTCTTATCCTGCCATTTTACCATTACTGATTTGTTTCTCCCCTGGCTGGCTACAGGAGTTGGCCCTATACTGTATTTACTTTCTATCCTCTAAGCACTTAGTAGTGAGTTACAAACAGATGGTAAACAAGTTTTTCTTGGAAGAGGGAGCAAGTTTGCCTTCAGAAACACTCCAAGTAAACTTGAAAAAGTTTCTTAATTTCCACAGAAATTATTTTCTTTATAAAATAGGAGACTGGTGGGTTCTGCCAACCACAAATGATTCTACAGTACATGCTTTTCTTAAACCAGCATTTGCAATTAGTGGCAGAAATAAAAATTCTGGCTGATTATATCCAAAATCCTTCAGCAACATACTTCAAGTCTACAAGTTGAAGCCTTCCTTCATCTCCCACTTGCTCCTTTCTCTCGCCCATTGTTCCGGCCACACCATCAACTTCAATATTTTCCAAATGCACTGTAGACTTTTTCATACCTCTGGCTATTTGTCCACTAAGTTCTCTCAGCCTGGAATATTATCCAGCCTCTCTTTGCACAGGGAAATTCCACCCCTTCCTCTATCCCTGGCTGAAATACAAGCTCTTTCATAAAATTCTTTCTTTAATTAGATTTTGACTACACCACTTGTTTAATTTACCCTAATATTATAAAAGTTGATAGTATATCTATATCCTTGATTTCACTGTAAATTCCTTGAAACTTGAAGCAGGTCCTGTTTGTCACTATGCCACTCAAAATGCACAGAGTTTCCCACACAGTAGGTATTACATTTATGTTGATATGTGAATTTATTCCTAATGTCACTGTAAAATGAGAAAGCCATTCAAAGGTCAAATTGGCAATGCCTAGTTAAGAATTTTTAATTTAATGTCCTCCCTTCTGAGATTTTAGCCACAGAAGATAATGTAAACACTATAAATGCAAAAATGTTCTGGGGAAATTTGTATAAACAATGAAACACAGAAAACAAACTCTGCAAGCATGATAGAGTACACCAATTCAAGAGGCTATCACAGAGCCATTAAAATGGTAATTTGAAGATTACAAAGAAATATAGGCAAAACGTAAACCAGAAGAGAGTTATAACACAAAATTAAATATATGGCATGATTGTAACAACAGCACCCTATGAATAAAGATTTGAAGGATATCTAGAGAATAAAATAGATCATTTTGCCTCAATATGGGATTATGGGGAAATTTTTCCATTTTTTATAAACCTTCTCCAATGTTAGCATAAAGTTGTTTTAGTAACTAATAACAAAAGCTAAGGGCAGAAAGTAGAAGATATTGGCAATAAAACAGATATAAAGGGGAGAAAAAAGGACATGATGAACCAAAACAACATTACTAACACATTTAATTGACTCATGCAAATACAACAAAGAAAACATTTCAAAGCCAAGCTTGAGACTAAGAAATGGAATATCCCAGCTATAGAAACAAAGAAGGTACTTGATTCCTGAACAAGAGGCAGGAATTGATACACTTGGGAGTTCAAATGGACTTTAGATTTAAGCTTAAGAATGTAGGGGTTTGGGCCATAAAGCATATGAAGAGAGAAAAGAAATGAAGTTGGGACCACATGAGGTGAAAACTAGCATTCAGTCTCCCTACATGAAACCACAGAACTCAAAATGCCACCCAGTCCATGAGAAGGCAGGACACATGGAATCCTTTCCTCAGAAATGTACATGCAAACAGCAACTATAGAAACAACTCCTGCAGAAGAGGAACTCACAAAAGCTGTGAAACACAAAAGGAAATAGAACATGATGAGAAAGACGAAGCAGATAAAAACAGACAATAATTTGTACCCCCATGACTGAAGAAAGAAAAATCTAAAATAGACTATTAGATAAATGTGGTGAATGAGTAGAAAGGACTAGAATATACTCTATGGAAATAAAAGGTTGCTTTGAAAAGGGACAAAAAAGGCACCAACTAAAGAGAGAGGCAATAAGGGAGGTGGTACACCTGGGAAAATCATGCAGAATGTAGCACAAAGAAATGAAGAAATAAAAAATATGAATGATTCATTAACAAACATGAGACATACTTACACACATACCACATGAATGATTAAATTGTTCTCAGGAAGGCTATACCTCTGGCAGCATAAAACAATGCCATTTTACCTATGCTTGCTAAATTTAAGTGTTATCGTTTTTATTTAAATAGCCAACATGATAGACAAAGTGGTAACTGATTGTTTTGGTCTGCATTTTGGAATGTTACAGACTTCATAATTTTTACATATATTGACTAGAACATGTATATTTGTATATTTTTCTTTTGAGCTCATCTGTACTCATTTTTCTACAGGCTATCGATTGTCGCAAATACTGTTAGTCCCTTCTT
Source organism: Cebus imitator (assembly GCF_001604975.1). Taxonomy (NCBI): domain Eukaryota; kingdom Metazoa; phylum Chordata; class Mammalia; order Primates; family Cebidae; genus Cebus; species Cebus imitator. Next base: position 18,436,471 of record NW_016107333.1, on the reverse strand, counting down.
CCTTAGTAAGAAGGCATAGCTGGTGTTCAAGGCAGCAAGGTGCCCACTAGGAGCAGTGGTGTGACCCAGTTCTGACCATGAACTAATCAGAAGTCTACTACTGAGGTTCCAGGAAAATGGTTTGTTTCCTAGTGAAAAGACAGTTTCAGCTGTCTTCTGACCTGATTCACTTTGCTTCTCTGCTATTTGCCACCACCTGACACATTATAGAATTACTCCTTTAAGAATTTATCCTTTAATGAAATTATTTTTAAAATAGGAGAAAATACAGATGAATATTTATAATCATTATGGATATAGAAAGGATTTCTCAACATAAAAGAGAAAGAATTCACAAAGTAAAGTATTAGATTTCATATAAAAAATTCTTGAATATACTAAGTTTGAGAAAATTAAAAGGCAAAAAAGCCGGAATTGCCTGGAGAAAATATCTGTGACCATTGAGATATAGTTTATATAAAAAGAACATTCAAATCTTTGAGAAAAAGCAGCAAGTCTCCTAAGGACAGAAACACAAAACAGGATAGGGAAGGATAGATATTTAACAAAAAGTGAAAGAAAAAATGGATAACAAACTTTTAAAATACTCTACTTCACTAATAATAATATTTAAAATGTAAGCAAGAAGATATAATTGTGCATGTTTTTAAAAAATGATAATGTTAAAAGAATATACTGATATGGACAATTTCATAAATTGATGATGGAGGTATAAATTAGCAAAGTCTTGCTGTGGAAGCATTTTGGCATTTTTGTATCAAAAGTTTAAACAATATTAATACAATTTGATCTGGCATTTCCACTTGCAATATACATAGCAAGACAGTCATAAACATAGACTAACATTCACAGATAAAGTTATTAGCTGCAGCATATTTGATAAGAGCTGAAAATAGAAACACAAATATCCCACATTAGGAGAATGGTTAAATACGTTATGTTGTATGCATAATATAGGATATTAATATCTCATTAAAATCATGTAAAATAATTTTTAACAACCTGAAAAAAAATATGATATTAATATGGTTGAAATTGCAGGATGTCACATAGATTCTATATAATCAAAATCAAAGAAAATATACCAAATATCAACAATTTCTGCATTCATATAAATTTAGAAACATTTTCTTTCCTTTTCTAGATATATTTCTGAATGTCCTAAATTTTTATTAACAATTTTAAAAATCCCAGAAAATCATGAATCTTACTTAAAATAAAATTACATTTAAAATGTGGTGTTCATGATCCTAGGTTCTGCCAGTCTCATTATAAGTTACAATGAATATTAATCATTCTATTAAGTATTTCAGGTAAAATGTATGCCTGAGAAACAACAAACATTATCATTTTCTTATGCCATAAAAGTTACCTAAGAAAAAAATTTACAGCCTCAGGACAAAAATGCAAACCAAAATAAAGAAAATGATGGTGAACCTGGCTCCAGCACCATGTGAAATTCTATCAGAAAGTGCAGCCGGTTGTAATGATCCTTCATCAAAATGGAAAGGATAGGAGGAGGAATGATTTCCTTCATCAGTCATGACTGCTGGGCGTTCAGGGAAGAACCATGTCCTCCTAGGCCTTCTTTTAATTATTTCAGTCAACTGTCAACTTTGCTGTTACTTCCTATGATTTCCAAATTCCCCAGTTTAATCATATATAAGTCCCTTTTCCAAGGATCAATGGTGGAAACGGTGATAAAACCCCAAAGAGAAAATGTTTATGTTTCATCATTTTATTTAATTATTAACTAACAACCCCTAAATAAATGATTAATATAGAAACACTAACATTCTAAAAACTTAGCCTCAATGGTGACTTCAGGTAGCTGAGGTAGCTTCAGAGATCCAGGTACCCTCAAATACCTTCAACTCATTTCAACCAAATGTACACATTACAGAACATATTGCAGAGTCTAAATGACCATCTGCTTGATGGCCTGAACACACAAGGTCCCAGGTATTTGAAGTTGGTGGTGACAAGTAACAGAACAATTGATATCATCACCATTTTGGCAGCTTGGTGATATTACAAGGCACACATTCAATGACCTAGCAGATGTAGCTCTGAAAATGTTCCTACACATACATGTGCATGAGCAAAATGACATGGATGAAAAAATGAATTCATAGATATAGAATTTAAAATGGTCACCTAAAAAGCCATCAATAATAGACTAGTAAAATGAATTGGAATATATCCATAGAGTGGAATAGACTGAAATTATAAAAGATAAAAAGAATCTCCTTGTGTACTCATGTAGATAAGATATTTGCCAATAAGACAAACCAGTAAGTAAAAAGCAGACAGCGTGCAGCCTATGTTACCATTTGTCTTATGAAAGGTATAAAACTAAAACCTTGACTGCCTCTGGGTTGGAGAAATTGGTAGCTGAGAAATAGGGCAAGAAGGAGACTCTTTCTTCTCTGCATACTATTGTACCTTTAGGATTTGTAACATATGATAGTATTACCTACATTAAAATAAAACACTTTAAAATACATACAGAACAATTTAATGGTATGCTTCTCTGTCTTTCTATTAATATTCCCAATATCAATTACTGTTTATGGCTCCAGTTCTTTTTTATTCTAGTAAAATACATGTCCATTGTAATAGGCAAATGTTTTCCAACTCAGAACAATAACTATTGCAGCATCTTTTACCCAAAGGAGAGGATTCTTTGTTTGCAATATCAGGTATTAATTTACATGTTTCACTATGATTTGCTGAGTGCTCTCCAGATGCTAGCATGTTCACTATGCCTACAAAGTGGGAAAGATGCAGGTCTTATTTAAAGGAGCTCATAATACAGTAGGAAAGACAGAAAATTAAGCAAGCAACTTATTCCATGCATAACTATTTATTTATCCCCACTATGTGTAAGACAAATTAACATGGTGTGATAAGTAGGAAAGGAAAGGGAAGAGATAAGGCACCAGGAGAGCCCAGACAAGCCCAACTCAATCAGAGGACGTGAGAGAAGTCCAAAAGACAAGTAAGAATTACCGAGGATATGAAGGGGGCAAGACATGTTCCACCATGTCCAAAAGTTAAGAAAATCCACTGTATAATCAGTAACCTACAAGTAGTTAGCTTGGCTCAGTAGAAGCGTGTGAAGGGGTCAAGTGCAGAAAAGAAGCTGGAGCAATGGACCAGGAGAAGTCAGACCCCAAAGGACCATGCCCAAGGTTTGGGATTTTAGCCCAAAGACATCAAAGAGTCACAAAGGCTTTCAAGCATTTGGGATTCCCAAATAGTAGTTTCCAAACTTGGTTATACATCAGTATCATCAAGTGAGCTTGATTTTCAGTCCTACCCTGAACTTACTGAATAAGAATTTTAGGGCATGGTCCCCGAATCTGCACTTTTTAAAAGTTTGCCTGATGATTATGATAATGAACCAACTATAAAATCTAAGTATCTAGGGTCTCTGATAATAGGCTCCTTAAGGGTCAAAATACCTTCTTAGTGACTGGAAATGAAACAAGGAAAGCAGTCTCTGCTCCTCCCTCTCAATGGAATTGCTGAGTATAGAAGAGAGTTGGTTTCACTGGGCTGTTCCAACACGAGAGACAGAAAAAGCAAAAACCAGAAACAATGGGATCAATCAAGGCTAGTACTCCAAAGGCGATCATTTATAAGTTCTATTCTACAGGAGAAAAAGAAAAAAACAAATGAAATCTCAGTTGACATAGATAAAAACATTTCTTCTTATTTGATTTTTTTAAGTCAGTATAAGACACCAAAGCAGAGAGTACAATTTACTTTTATCTCAGCCACATATTTGGAGTTTAAGCCTCATATTTGGCATTATATGCATGCAGCACATACAACCTCAACTGGCCTAAAATGGGAAGTTTTACCACCTGAGGCAAAATGAGAAGTGGCAACTTGCTCCTGTACCAAGATAACATGATGCTTACTAAAGACTGGTGAGAGCTTCACATTCACAACTCCAGTGCTTTAATGCACCACAGTAAACAATCATCTCTATTTTGGGCTTGTCTTCCCTTTAAAAATTTATCTTGGCCACCATCTGAGGTGTTTTGCAAGAATAATTACACAGTAATTCTGACATGAAAACAAAAGAAAGGAAGGAAGGAAAACCAAACTACCATACAAAGATATATTTTTAAACATTTAACAGACTTCAACGTAGATGAGTCACATACTAAATAGAAATACCACCCACAATTCCACCTGATCTGCACAGTGTTTCCTTCCAAAAAAGTTAGTGTATGTTTATTAAATGTATTCATTCACTCATTCAATGGGTATTATCGGGCATCCATTCTGTGGCAGACACTGTGATAAGTACAATGAAGGGGTGAATAAAGCAATCCTCTCCCTGCCCTCACTTCACATACTGGTAAAAACAGACATTCGACAAAGCACAATAAGGATGTAGGGTAAAGTGCTGTGAATGGAGGCACAGGGTGCTAAGGTAACACACAGTGTGGGGACCTAATCTGGTCTGGGGGTTATGCAGAGCTTCCCCTGAAGATTTTGCAAAAGTTGTGGTTTCAAACATTAAGTAGGAGTTAGGGAGAGACAGAGTGGGGATGGAAAGAAGAGAAGGAGGAAGGGTAAGTGTATGTATAGATTAGGAGGCAGGGTAAGAAGGGAATAAGAGAGACATAGGAGAACAGCATTAGAAAATGTACAGAAATGGGCCGGGCACAGCGGCGCACGCCTGTAATCCCAGCACTTTGGGAGGCTAAGGCAGGAGGATCAAGAGGTCAGGAGATTGAGATCATCCTGGCCAACATGGTGAAACCCCAACTCTACTAAAATATAAAAAAATTATCTGGGTATGGTGGCACGTGCCTGTAGTCCCAGCTACTTGGGAGGCTGAGGCAGGGGAATCATTTGAACCAGAGGTGGATGTTGCAGTGAGCCAAGATTGTGCCACTGCACTCCAACCTGGCAACAGAGCAAGACTCCATCTCAAAAAAAAAAAAAAGTCCAAAAATGAGATAGAACATGGTGTGCTTTAAAAACTGAGAAAATTATATGACTTGGCAAAGAGGGAAAAGGAAAACACAGGTAGTATATAAAGAAAGGTGGTAGGAGAGATAGGCAGGGGATAGATATGCACAGTATCTGATTAATCTGGAACATTCCCATGAATTAAGCAGAGATGGGTACTTTTGTCCCAATTTAAAATTAGCTCTAGAACATAAAAGTTAAGTGCCTTGGCCAAGGTCACCAAGTCAGAGCAAAGTCAGAAGTCTGCTGCACTAGATCCATTTGTCTAATGGTTCCATCAGATACACGAATTCAGGATATTGCTTTAGTCCCAAGTTATATAAAATTGAATTTTCTGATTTTTAATAGATATTAGCCAGTAAAAATATTTTTTGTTCATAACATCAAATTATTGAGTGATATTTTATTCAGTTTTTCAAAACGTTACCATTGGGGGAAACTACACAAGTTCCTTCTGCATTATTTCTTATAACTTCATGTGAATCAATAATTACCCAAATAATTTCAATTGTAAAATGGAATAACTGGTTTACCCAAAAACTAACAGTAAGAAGACAAGAGAAGAAGGTAGGATTTTTATATTCTAGAATGATCTTCATGTTTTTCATAGCTTCTTAGAAGAACTATGTGCACTCACCATCTCCATCTGCTTCCTCCCATCCCATTCACTCTCTCACTCCTTGCAATCTTTTCTCCACCCACCTACACTCCACTCAAAACACTTTTGCTTAAAGCACAATGACTTCCATCTGGCCACTATGATGGGCCTTTCCTGCCTTCCGCTTCTTAATCTCCCAGTAGAACTTCACATGGTGGACAACTTTCAGAGCTTCTGAAAGCTCTTCTATTGGATTTAGCAATAAACTATCTGGCTGCTTTTCCCCACTCCTTTGCTGTTCTTTTTCCATCTTCAACCTCCTCTTCCTCTACCCACTAATTAAACTAATTTCTCCAGGGTTTTGTCCTGGATCCTCTTTTCTTCTCTCTCTACTCTCTTCCTTGTTGATCTCCCCTATTTCTATAGTATTAATATTATGAACATGCTAATGCTCCCCAATTTCCCACTTTCTTTGACTATCCCTCTGGCTGACTATTTAATAACTCCACATGGACGCCTCATAGGCTTTTCAAGCCCCAATTTTAATTTTTCATCCCTCCCTCTCTATATCTATCTACCCTCTCCAAAAAGCCAGCTCTTCTACCTTTCTAATCTCAACAAAGGGTTCCACCCTCCACCCGACAGACAGGTCAGAAACATCCCTCTACCTTCCCACCCCACACAGCTGTGTCTATCAGGAGTTCCTGTCACATCAGAACCCAAAACACATCTTGACTCTAGTCACTCTTCTCCATCCCCAACTCTTGTCCAACCCACCACCCTTTTTCTCCTCAACCAGACTCTTAACTGGTGTCCTCACATCCAGTCTGATTTCTTCCCAATGCACTATCCTAAGAAGACAACGGAATTGCTGTGAGATGAAATCCAGAAGATGTTACTCTCTGTTTTCGACCTCTAAATGGCTTCACAGTCCATATTGGATAAAATATAAAACCCAGTTTCCCCTCAGAGAACTCTCCCCAGATCTGAAACTTAGCACCATTCCTGTCTCTAAGTATCTCATTTCCTCTCTCTTTGTACTACCCATTCCATTATCCTGTTCTCTTTTCTTCACAGTCCTCAGTACTATCTGCAATTATCTTTCTGAATTACTCTCTCATTTATATTTAATCCCCTCCTGTAGATCGTACACTCCATGAAGACAGGCCCCTTGCATTTACCTCTGTAATTCTAATGCACAGAATAGTATCTGATATACAGTAAATACTCAGTAAATAACTCATGAATGAATGAATAAAGCACAGATATCTTTGACATGCATTGTCTTAACTTCACATGAAAGGAGCAGAGGTAAACAGGAAGTTTACTTTTAGCTCAACTTCTATCAGAAGAGAATTAGCTAATTCAAACATTCTTTCATTCTGGTCAGTTTTTCAATATGAACAACTCATTATATATTTCAAATTGAAGTCCAAACTCCCACAATCACTCTCAGATTATTCCATACCATTCTAACAGCATGGAATAATTATTTATTCTAAAAAGACTAGTTGAGCCATTCCTCTCTCCTTATTCAAAAGTCTAACCAACTTAAAAGTGATTTGATATATATTTGAAGGAGTAGTAATCATTCCTAACAATAACAGGATTTTATGTGGTCATGTAATTGTCTAAATTCTGACTTCTAAATTACAGGGCACTTTTACAGAGTACTTTTAAAGGGTGCTTGTTTGATATTGGTAAGGCCCTTTATTCTGTTGAACATCTTGATGATTGTTTGAATATATAAGTTTGGGGCCAGAAGTTAAAGACAGTTAAACTGCTGTATAAAAAGACATTGAAGCTCTCAGGAACAGAAGGTGTGAAGGATATTTTCTGAATACAGATTAGAAATATTTTTACAGAGTTACAATATTATAGTTAGGGGAATGTCGACAGTCCAGATACTTGTTTAGATAATCTGTTCATTCTTGACTTAACTTGACAATGATTTCTTCTCTCAGAATCATGGTATTGATGCTGATAATGATTATGGTAACCAATAGCAATTATCAAGGACTAGAACTATACCAAAAACTGCCCTAAAGCACTTGGTGTGCACTATTTCAGTCTTCGTAACAATTTGCCTATAGTCAACCCAGAGAGTAAGTGGTAGAGTTGGACTTGAACCCAGATTTTCCCATGCTCTCAATTGCAATGCTATAAAAGAAGATTAACAGCTCCTCCATCATAATTCTAACAAGAAGGAGTCACTGGAAGGTGATGCTGGTGTGACAGAAATTTTGGAAGAAAGAAATTACATCATCTCGGAGTTTGTGAAAGAAGAGAAAAGCTGAGTCAAGACATAAATTTAGGATAAACCATGGTTTGAAAGTTTGTGTCCCTTCCAAAAGTCATGTCGAAACTTAATCCTCAGTGCAACAATACTAAGAGGTGGGGACTTTAGGAGATGGTTAGGCCACAAGGACTCTACTCTTATGGATGGAATTCATGCCTTATAAAAGGGTTAAAGGGATCTAGCTAGGCCCCTTTGCCCTTCCACCTTCTACATGTAAATACAAAGCAACAAGGCACCTTCTTGGAAGCAGAGAACAACCCTCACCATACACTGAATCTGCTCGTGCCTTAATCTTGAACTTCTCAGACTTGATAACTGTGAGAAACAAATTTCTATTATCTTTACATTACCCAGGCTAAGGTATTTTGTTATAGCAGTGCACACAAACTAAGACAGGGTCTTAATAAAAGTGTTTATTAAAATTAAAAGTTAATACTAATGGGTAGAAGGCAACAAACAAGCAGAAACATCTATTAGGTAGTGGGAAATGCCACAAGAAAGATGAAGCTGAGTGGAGGGATATAGAATAATAGGGGTTGCATGATGTTAGGCTCAGAAGTTCTAAATAGGAACCTACCTAACTCCAAAAGGAATGAGCCTCTAAAAAATGACATTTCAGTACAGGCACACACACAGACATACACATATACATACTTGCCAACAGCTATGGAGAGGAGACAAAAGAGGAGCTTCCAGAGAAAATAATGTGGTCATAGAGGAAACTTTCTGAGGGGTTCAGGCTTCAAAACAAACACATAAAAGATGGAAGGAGAATCATATAACAAAGAATGAAATATAAGAGTAGCACTGACCTATATGAAGAATGTCAGAAAAGTTCAACTAAAGCCAGGAATGAGCTGGAGCCTGTGAAAAATGCCAAAGATGACAAAAACGTTAGGCTGCAAAAACAAAAAGAAAAGACACTCAGAGCCAGAAAATGAATAAAGAATATTATTGTCCTTGGCTTTCTGTGGGGGGGAGGGGGTGGATATTTACCAGTAGTTTGGCATTTGCCAGAAGCTATACAGAGAATTTGGCTGAGACATGTACCAGCGTTGGGTCCACCAATCTTGTTGACTCACTATCAGGAAGATTCCAGATTCCCCCAAAGAGGTAATGCGCCTCTCTTAAAACACAAAACCAAAAATGCCATAGAAGATGCATCCAACTTCTTCATTGTCATCTACAAAGAGCAAACACCAAGAGTAGACTAAGTATTGATAAGAAGTACCTGGAGCTAAGAGAAGAAAATGAGTCCATCCTTCAGGCCCTGATCGATTATATCCTATATTTCTGAAAGACTAGCCTGTCTCGTAAAATCAAACAATGATTTTAAACTAACATGAAAGCTAGCAGTTCAAATGTGTCCTCAGGACTTTTGCACTTGCTGTTCCCTCTGCCTGGACTACCATTCACCCTGGATCTTCCTATGCTCTCTCACTTTATTTAGGACTGTCCTCAAATGTCACCTCCTCAGCCTTCCTGACCATTCTGTTTAAATGACTTGCAACCCCCTATTATTCTGTATCTCCCCACCCAGTTTCATCTTTCTTGTGGCATTTACCACTATCTAAGAGATGTTTCTGCTTATTTTTTGTTGCCTTATACCCATTAGAATATGAGCTCTGTGGAATATAGACTTTGTCTTATTCACTATCTTATCCATTGTACCAAGTACTCAATGGCTATTTGTTGAATGAATGAACGAAGAATGAATGAATGAATACGTACATGAGTAGCGATACCTGGGTCAGTTATAATTTTGGGGAATGTCATGACAATATCAAATGATGACAAGATTTGTATGAGCCAATAGAGACAGGTGGTAGCATTTTTAAAAATGTCATTTTAGGCTTTAGTAGTATGACAGTAGTATCTCAAGGATACCTTAGAATTTCCCAGGTGTATTTACCATATAATATCCATTTTTGAGCTCCTGTCCCCATATTTCTGATTCAGTAGCTATACGATGAGGGACAGGCATCTTTTTTTAAAGGTGTTTGCATTGCACCCCTCCTATTAAGACTCACTGGCCAGAGAAACAGAAGTGGCCGTTTAGTTGGATTTTGTCAACCAATGCTCCAGGCATGCCTAAAAGAGTCTGGCCAGAGCTGGTGACTTAACTCAAAAACAACATGATCTAGTATTTTTTCAGGTGTTTTATGGTGCATATAGAGGTGGCTAGCCAAAGACAAATGCAGGAAATAATTAACATTCCATAGCCTAATATATGCCTTTGTCCAATTCACAGGTAAGAAAGTTAACCTCTGACTCCAGTAAATGTCTTTACCTCTGTCACATCACGGACCTTTGAGGAGGTCTCTATGCTACTACGGTCTGGAAAAGAGATATGTTTGGCTGAGAGAGAAGTAACAACTCATGATTGCCGCCTTCACATGTCTGAGGGACTGTGACTCAGAAAATGAGTTTTACTTTGTTCCTAATTCTAACCTCTGAAACAATACAAACAAGAGAAGTAAAAATAAAAGAGCACTGAACAAGGAGTCACCCAATCTAGGTTCCAGCCCTCCTCTGACATTGACTACTAACCACTATGACTCAAACATGTCATTTACTCTCCCTGTGTCTCAGTTTCCCCAACCGTAAAGTGGCACAATGCCTGCCCTTCCTGCTTCATACTGCCTTCGATGAAGAAAGTCCTCTGAAAATTATAAAGTTATATATAGATGGTATGATTACTACCAAGTTACAGGATCAAGATTTAATTTGTAATTAAGAACTTTCAACACAAGAACCAATTTAGTAGTGCAAGCTGTTTCCAACAGGGAAAGTTCAAACTAGGGCTGAAAGATTATCAAAGTTGCTGAAGTCATTCCTCCTTGAGAAGAAAAGAGAATGGGTAACTAATGCTTTCTGAGCCAGTGGTCCGTTTATCATCATCATCATCATTATCACCATCTTTGGTTTAAGGACTTCTTTTGCATTTCAGAAAATTTCACTGCATACACCACTCAAATATATGTATGAGGCAGGAGGTGGGGAAAAGACCACACCCTCAGAAGCACCTGATTAGAAAAATTCAAAATAACCAAAAGTACTATGTACTGGCTGATGCGGTCAAATAATTTTCATTTCTCAAGCACTACAGGATCCACGACTACATGAAGACGGGCAGTGTGATTATATGTAAGACATTATTCAGACTCCTAGGAAGGCAATACACTTTTTAGACTAGTGCACATTTTACAATAATGCATTCATTTTCTCAGACTGTGAAGGCTACAGACACAGAATTTTTATTTTTTGCCACACCAAATTAACTAGTGGGCAGCATCCAAGTCCAGTCAGTCTTCACAAATGAAGTAAGATTCTAAAGAAAAAAAATCTTTAAAATGTTCATTTCTCTTAATTCCAGCAAGCAAATTTCAAACAAGCAGTGGGTCCTGGATATTTTTCCTTATTCATTTAAAAATGCCACTGACTGTAAGATGCCCCATTACCATATGAATGAAAAAAAGGCCAATTAAACTATGAAAGAATACTTTCATATCACTTTATTATTTTATCTTTATTAAAATGCACTTATGATCCCATATTATCTCTGAGATTTTCTTCTGAGCCAGTGGCCTCCATTCTGCAAGTCCTGGTACAAATTCACAATCAAAAGCAATGACATTACAACTATTGCCTGGCCAGCAGCAAGTATAAGATGCATCCTGATCTCAAAGACAGAATGACGCACATCTTGGAAACAATACAGTATAAAATTCTTACAAGAATCAATTCAGGAAAAAAAGTTTTCTAACTGATAATGAAAATAGGCTTATCTTCCTAAGTATCTCATTGGTGATGTCCTCAGTCTTCTAATCCTCAAGGCAAGATAGGAAATCTGCTTTTAGTCTCCCTTCTGTTTCATCTAACTATATCCATAACAATCCTCGCTTTGCGCTGCCCATTGGACTTGCTCCTTGGTTCTCAGTCTTATGTCCCTATCTTCCTTCAGGCCTTAACCCACCTCAAACACTTGATAATTACAGTTTTCTAACTGTCCATCCTACCTGCAGTCTCTCTACAATCCAACATATTAGGATTAATGGCCTTCAAACATCTTGTTCATCATTAATTCCTAGTTCAAGCATTCCCACCTGCTCCATTTTTACCATGACTCAAACATCAAACTCCTTTGAAGGCGCCATAATCTGACCTCACTCTACTTATGAAACTTTATTTCCCACCTTCCTCTTCACACATCTGACCTGATGCTTGGGCCAGTCTCCCCCTTACCTTTTGTTTTTACCATATGTATTCCCAACAGCACATTTTTTGATCAAGCTACCTTCCCCTCCACCTATCCAGTTGTAATCCTTTTCCCTTGACAAAGTCTTTTCTGACTTTTCCAGGCAGGCCCTGTGGACTTCTCCTTCTTCTGTATTCCTGGTATGCTGATAGTGAGTATATTTTAATTTTAGACTGAATGTAAACTCTTATTCTTTTTCCGTATGAGATTGTCAGCTTAGAAGCATCAAAAAACAAACCTTGAGGCTCAGTCAACTGCTGCCAAGGTGGCACCCCCATTCATTTTTAGTCAATGCTCTTTATAGTATTTTGAAAGAGTTACCACCTGCTGCTATATCTTTTTTTTTTTTTTTTTGAGATGGAGTCTCACTCTGTCACCCAGGCTGGAGTGTAGTGACGTGATCTTGTCTCACTGCAATCTCTGCCTCCCGGGTTCATGCTGCTGCATCTTCTCACCTTCACCACTACCAGCCTCAGCCACGTGCATCTTAAATTCATACTCAGTAGTCACAAGGATCAGCAAGTCCATGACGCCCCCTACCACGGCCACCAACAGGCCCTTAGTGGCCTGTGGAATATTGAATTCTCAAGGCTCACTCATGCTGAACAGGCTAACCTGGTCTGTTAAAAAGGAAGGGGCAGTTACAAGAAGCAAGAGAGCTTTCTGAGAAATAGAACCATTTATCCATGGCATCTATAATGTTTGTATCAGACAACCTCATGCTGACTTGGAAAGCTGAAGAAAAATAATCTGTTGATCTTTACCTTCTGTGATTTTGACAACTCAAACCCATATTGCCCTGACTTTGGGTATGAGAAAGCATTTTTTTTTTTTTTTTTTTTTGGAGACAGGGTGTCACTCAGCCACCCAGACTGGAGTACAGTCCAATCATAGCTCACTGAAACCTTTAACTCCTGGAGAGAGAGCACTTTTTTATTTAACTTTTTTTTAACAAAGGGTCTCACCATGTTGCCCAGGCTGGTCTCAAACTCCTGGGCTTAAGCATCCTCCCACCTGGCCTCCCAAAATGCTAGGATTACAGATGTGTACCACTGTACATTGTTGAGAAAGTAATTTTGATAAGACATCTTCCAAACAATTGCTAGACTATTTAAAAGATATGATAGCGGATAGAGAGTGTAAACTCTGGAGCAAGACTGTTGAAGTCTAACCCAGTGCTTATTAGCTGTGTGACCTTGGACAACTGACTTTAAAGCCTCTGCATCTTGGTTTCCTTACCTGTGAAATGAAAGTGATATTATAACAATACTATTTATCTCACATGGTTGTCGTAGGATTAAATGAAAACGCTTAGAGCTATGCCTGGTACAGAGTAGGTGCCCAGTAAGTATTAGCTACTATTATCATTGTCATCATCATCATTTTTATTAAAAATAAATGCATTTTATTTATTGTTATTTATCTTTTACTATAAAGGCATCTAACGGCAGGCCTGTTCCAAACACAAGGCAAAGCCTCACTACTCTGATATCCTTTCTTCAACCTACCCACTAAAATATTGCCTTTCTCTAATGTCTTGTCATCAGCCTCCTTCTCTTGCATTGTAAACTCTCTCCTTTGGGGATGTTATCAAGCCAGCTTCCCTTGTGAGTTCTAGACCTGCAGTCGAAGTTAAAACTGTCTTCTGATGTCTTCACCTGGATGGCTCATCCACAGAAACCTCGAATATCACGCATCTCTCCTGGCTCCTCGGCATCTATAGGGTAAATGCAAATCCCTCAGCCCGCCATTCTGGTATGCATCTCTTCAAGTGCTGTCTTTTTCAGACTCCTAGGCCTTGGGTCATCCTATTCCCTTCACCTAGAATCTCTTTTCCTTTTCCTCCATTTGAACAAAAACTCCCTTGGAAGCATTGCTTATGACCTCATTAGAATACCTTCTCTTTCCTGCAGGTTCTCAAAATACTCTCAGATATTCTACATCACAGTCTGTGTCACATTATATGATAGTTTGTGGCTTCTATCTTGTTCAGAAAGAGCATAAATACTTCATTTTTTATTCATTTTTGTATGCTTAATGCCTGGTACAGTGCCAGACACATATTTTTCAAATAGATTAATAAGCTGCTGAGCCCAGGAAAACTTTTACTAGATTTTCTAAATACTTAATAGATCAACATTTCACTCACAGGACTTCAAAAACTTATTGATAAATGAAATATAAAGGAAAGGAAGTAAAATGTATATGCAAAGTCTGCCGACTCTAAGATTACTAATAAATAATAGTTTAGCAGCTCAGCACACAGCATATTATAAGAAATGAACCTGAATTGTTTCCCTGGCATTGTCGTATTTTCTACCAATGAATAGGGTCTTCAGGCACTGGTCCTGCTGTCACTAATTAAAATGTGTTTTCCTGATATTCAGCTTGGGTTGCATTGTTGACTCATGCAGCACCTTGCTTAATTAAATAATGTAAGTGCTTGGTTATATAAGGGCACCAAATTTCCACTTCACAATTCAAGAGGCCATCATGGAAGGAGCCACTCAGTATTAGTCAATACTAGATGGCAGCAGCAGTTGCAGCAGAAAAATCAGAATTATCAGCCTCTTTGATATCTGTCTACAGCTACTATATAGTGGTGTGGTTCCATTTTACATTTTGCTGTTGATGTTCCTTGAGTACACTGTAGAGAAAAAGTATAAAGACAAGCACAAAACCGTCCATGTAGGGGGGAAAAAGCACAAATAAGCCAATAAATCAAACCCCTAAATTGCAGTAAAATAATCAACTACCTTGATGTTGCAGATCATACAACTAATACAGACATTATGCTTACCTCTCAAAAATCTTTATAGTAGTTTATGGGGTCAACATTTTACAACATCAAAGCAATGATGCCAAGGACAGAAAAAGTACTGAGTAAAGGCTGCAGAAATTCAACTCTTGGCTTTTCAATCCTTTGTGGCTTTCCTATTTTCCTTAATCTTTTTCCCTAAGCCTCTTCTGTCTGTGATTAAGGAAAATCCTGCTCCTCCTTATACATTATGCCCATTCTATCGATAATTCAACCACTTAAAGTGAATTCAAAAATACATACAAAAGGCATATGCCAGGCACTCTACAAGCCACCCAGGAAGCAAAATGAATCAGATACATCCCTCCCTCAGTGAGCTCACAGGCAAGTACAGACCTAACCAGATCCATCCTTCTGCCTGGGTGCAGTTAGCCTACACCTCTGCCTAAGTCTGGTGCTTTCTGCAATGTAGTGAAGTATGTCCTCAGACATCTGTGCCTCCTCTTAGACCACAAGGCCGTTGGAAGCTGAGGTCACATCTTGTTCACGAGTTGCATCTGTGGTAGTCTGGTTCCCTCCTACATTTTTGATCTCATCTCTCACTACTTTCCTTCTCCTTCATTCCACTCCAGCCACAATGACTTATAGGCTGGTCCTTAAAATGCTGGGAAACACATGCACCTGTGTTTGCGCTTACCATTCCCTTTGCTTTGATCACTCTTCCCTCATATATCTGCATGGCTACATGGCTAGCTCCCTCACATCCATGAGTTTTTTTTCAAATGTCCCCTCCTTAGTGAGACCTTCTCCAACCACTTTTTAAAACTTCAAGATAGCATTTTCTATTGCCCTGCCATGTCATTTTTTCATCCATCACACCTCACTAATACAACCTGAATTTTCCTCATCTTGCTCATCGTCTACCTCACCTTGCCACCAAAATACAAGCTCCAAGAAGACAGGAATGTTTATGTATGCACTGCTATATACATGGCACCTCAGATAAATGTTGGTACATATATAATAAGGGATTAATAAATATGTCATGATATATAAACTTTGGGAACTCCAAAACCTAGCATAATTATAATCTATGCTCTTCAGGAAATGAAAGTTCCCAGAGTTTGAAGGGTAAAAGTGGTAGGGAACATTTTGTTGGTTTGGCCACTGCAGCTCGGTTTCTCCTTCCTAACAGCATCCAGATTTCCTTTTAGGGGCTTCTCTGTCTCCTGCTGTGTGAAGCCTTTGGGGATAATAAGTTTAGGTGCCTGGCCCTCTACTAGGGCAGTTAAAAGGGCAGATCCTACCACTAACTGCCTTGGTGGGATGAGGCCATCACACAGTCTCCTCCTATTTTCATCCTCAACAATTGCCACAACAGTGGAGAAGCAGTTGGAGTTCATTCACCTGGGTGGTGGTGGCTTGCTCATCAACTGCTCCTGCATCCTCACCCTCATTCCTCACCCATATGATACCTCTTTGGTTCCCACTGATTCTCAGGCTTGGTTCTCCAGACTCAGTGAATCAAGTGAGCTACCCATAGCCTTCCCAAAATGTTCTCTTTTCCCAAGTCAGCAAAATTCATGTATATTGCTTGTATCCAAAGAAATCCAATGGTACAACATGAAAAAGAAAATAATAACTCAAGAGTATCTGTTAAGTGACAAATAAGTTTGTTTATTTGGCTCAGAGAAGAATGCAAGTCCCATGGGGTTCACGTAAGAGAAGTGATCAGATCTAGTCTTTGAATAATGAACAGGAGCATCTGGATGGGCGGAGAAGGATGAGGCTCTGAGTTAAGGAGAAAAGAAACAATATTTTAAAACCTCCTACTATGAGCCAGACGCTCTGCAAGACACCTTTCTCAAGAATCCACAACCAGTAAGACGCAGGTGGAGCTTTGGTTTGAGACAAGATCAAAGTGTGGTTCCAAAGGAGTATAAGGCTAAGATAGAAGATCAAATGACTAACAGAAGAACCTCTTATTGGAGGAGCGGTGAATAAAATTTGAGATTAATTATGAGGTAGTAAATGGTAGAACATCTAAATTTAAATCTTCAGGCTATGACTATTCATCTTGACTATGACTCAGGGATCAAAGTGAGGCTAGAAACACGAATTGGGTAAGAAACACATGTTTGAATATAAAATAGTGAATCAGTGCTCTAAAACAGTAAGCTAATGTACTTATGCATGTGAATGACAATATCTTCCATTTGTATATTACTCTTTTCATACAATGTTTATCGTGAGCTGCATCAAATCCTAATGATTACATCAGGTGTTAGAGTGGGGATATTAAATATAAGAAGTAATTATTTGTTTGCTTTTCATTTTTAATTACTTTTTGAAAAGATAGATTGGAGGCCATAAGTTATATTTTTCCATTTTCATCACCCTCTCCAATTCCTGAATAGTTTTTCAAACTGTGTGCATCCTCTCCCCCAGACTCTTCCCTATAGAAGTTCTAGTGTTCACAAAAAAGTTGTGAAAATAAGCTACAGAGCATTTTGAATATGTTTATTTTACTTGGTCAAAAGTGTCAGTCCCAGGCAATCCATCTGCTAGAAAGTATAAAAGCCAATTCCTTACACAAAAGTTGAAATATTCATTGAGCTTAAGTGTTTAAAGTGTTAGCAGAAAATGAACACTTAATATATTAGAGGTGGAGAAAGTGGCTCTGGGAAAGAAAGCAATGATTGAAATCATGTTTTCTTCACTTTATTTAAGATGGTATCTTTAAGACCATATGTCACTCAAAATGGTGAGTTCCTGTCCATTGTGTTCAGATAAAACTGGCTCCACACATCTTGAGAGGCAAGCGATTTTGACATGGCAAGTGGCCAGCCAAAGTCAGTAAGAAGCAATTCTGAACAAATACATAAGCAAAGGCACAGCAAATACAATAACTATTCGCTGAATATTCCTGAACTAAAGTAGATGCTCCCAACATCAGAAACAAAATAGTATTCCCTAAGAAATCAGAATGATTCCTGAGATGATGGGTAAAAGCTAGCAAATGTCATTGGTTCTAGGTGGACTGGGGTGTTGGGTTATAAAAGGAAACACATGTTCATTTGCTGCTAATTCTCCCTAACATGCATTTCACAGAAACTGTTCTTTTGCTTTTTCATCAATTCACCCTAACACCTGCTGCTACCCATCCTTTAGCAGAGACAGTTTTAGTCATGGGTTTTACAGAAAGGATTCCTGTATAGAACAAAAAAAAAATTAGGATCTTAAAGGGCCTCTCAAGCACCCTGAAATATAAGACTATATAAATATTCTTAAAAAGTCATCTGTGTTCTTTCATGACAGGCAGAGTCTTCCAGATTGTTCACAAAGCTTACACAGAGGATCGTGGGGGATGAGCTTCCCTGTTTTCATCAGCCTTCACTCTGGAGGCTGTGTTGCATAATGGTTAAACATGTGCATATCTGAAACTGGTGGATCTCAGTTCAAACCCTGGCTCTGACACCAGAACAGATTTGGAGATTAACTTATAAATGGAATCATTTCAAATATGGGAATAAAGATGGTACCAGCCCACTACATTTTAACTTTTCAATAAATATTAACAATCAATATTTTCATTAAAATGCAAGTGGCATGCTTCATTAAAAAAATCAAAAGAGTCTGGAATTTTGGAAATCATCTAGTCCCACTCTATCACTCTATCAATAAAGAAGTTACAGCCCAGAAAAACGAAATGGCTTGTTCAAAGAGTCACGGCTAAGTGGCTGAGTGGCAGGGTGAGCCATGCAAACCCGTGTTTTCTGACCCTCAGGACACTGGCCATTCCACCATATCACAACCTGATGAAGCTAGAACCACAAGTTTATTTTAATACATACATTTTATGTAATAAGTACATATTAAACACCTCCTATAACCACAGTTTCATACACTCTTTTCCTCTCTACCAGCCTTGTATTACCACACTCAGGCACCCAATGCCCTCCCCAAATTGTTTTCTTTCTCCCTATCCCCATCCAAACAAGCTAATTATTTTTCCTCAAGTGGAAGTGATGGACTATAGAACCTTCATGGGGCTCGTTATATTATAGGAACACAGGAAACACTCATTGAGTGACTTCGCTCATGAAATAACCTATTCAAAAACAGAAAATCAAAAGGAATTAACCTGGAATTGTAGGAAACATCTATAAGGAAACTGATGGAGAAAGCTTTTTTGGAGGGAAGGAGTCCTCTGCAGGTACTTCTCAAAGGCACAATATGCAAGTGTCAACATACTCAGGAGGCCCATGCAAGGCACGTGCCACCAGGAATAGCAACTAAACTAAATGTCGACTGTGGAGTGTCTGCAACAACCTCAAGAAAAAGTCAACCAGTACAGCCTGACAATTTTAAATGTCACAGCATTTTCTATCAAGTACTTTTATCAATAACCACAGAATCTTTACACAGTTTTAAATATCAGTTCAAAATGGCATATTTAGCCAAGTTACAAGGCATTATAAAAGGTACACATATGTTAAACTCTTAGTGAGGCAGAAATAGATTTTTACACTAGTCACTGAGGAATGGGTTAGCCTACTTTCCAAAAGAGACAGATTTCTATATAATGTTTATAAGAGCTTACGGTACACTCATTAAAAGAGAAAAAAAAATTTTTTAATCCAGACTTTTGTGCTCCAAGTGGATACTTAAGCTAAAATTGAGCTCACAGCGTAGTCACTGATAAACACAAGCCAAATTAACCATTTCTTATAAATATGCTAGAGTAATGAAATAAAATGTGAGAAATGTTATCTCAGCACCTGGATCACAATGATGGCAGGAGAAGCATCTGGTATGAAATCTCTGTCTGAGCAGGAAGGATGACATAAGAGCCAACAGAGAGTGTCTGGCTGGTCCATGTGATGTCCATTATTACCCAAGAAGCAGTCTCAGGGGCAGTTCATCTGCTGTAAGAGCAGAGAGCTGATGCTCTGTGATGACAGAACCTACACTTTGGACTTACCCAAAGTAAAGAGGAAGGCATGTTTGGATGAGGTAAAATAACCTGTCTACTGAAAAATTCAAGTAGAAAAATAAAATGGACTCCTGAGCACTGCCTAATTCTCAAAGTGCATTAAACATCATTCATCTTCTCAGGCAAATGTAGAATCATCCCCTAATTTATCCTCCATTTTCCCATCACACAGACCTCACTGCTGCCATTTACAAAAGAAAGAAGGGAAAGATGGCTTTCCTACAGCATGTTGGGCCCATTAAATATTCTCCCTTTAACAGTAACCTATGTTGCTTCAGAATGTGGTTTGACAAATGAAAGAAGCAGCCAGAAATCTGGCAATGAGAAATCACCTCCCATTTGGAGAACATTTCATAGCTCATAAACTGCTTTCATGTATATTCTTTCACATAAGCATCAATACAATGATATGCAATAGGCATAAGGACTACAGTCCTGCTCTTTATATGTAAGAGCTGTGTTTCCAACAGATTAGCAGACTGGTTCAAGGTCACACAATTATTGAGTAGAGGAGCCAAGATTTAAATGCAATCCTGTCACCTCCCCACCACAATGCTGCCTTTTATACAAACTGTGAACATATGACCTCTGAAACCCATAAATAACATGCTGGAGGTGGCAGGGCACGGTGGCTCACGCCTGTAATCCCAGCACTTTGGGAGGCCGAGGAGGGTGGATCACAAAGTCAAGAGATTGAGGCCATCCTGGCCAACATGGTGAAACCCCATCTCTACTAAAAATACAAAAGTTAGCTGGGTGTGGTGGCGCGCACCTATAGTCCCAGCTACTTGGGAGGCTGAAGCAGGAGAATTGCTTGAACCCAGGAAGCGGAGTTTGCAGTGAGCCGAGATCGTGCCACTGCACTCCAGCCTGGCACCTGGTGACAGAGCGAGATTCTGTCTCAAATAAATAAATGAATAAATAAATAATAAAAAATATGTTGGAGGAACAGATAATTTTACATGAATGATATTAGCGTCACTGAAAGCTATGGCACCCACTTCACAAATAATTAAGCTTAATTATTTATTAATTAAATTAAATTATTATTAATTATTATTGTTTTGTTGATAATTATTAATTAAATTTACATACACACTGTACTATGTTGAGGGAGGACACAGTTCAAATTCTTCCATGAAGACTGAGATCTAAGATCATCTAACAACTAGATTAAACATCTTTACATGAAAGTGGAAAGAAATTAACTTCTACAGAGGAACTACTGCATGCCATTCTTTGTGCTGATGGTTATTAAATATGCATATACCTATTTCTCAGGAAACCTCACAATAACTTTACGGGATAGAAATTATTAAACTCATTTAATGGATAAGAAAACTGAGGACTGAGAGTTAAAAAGTAATTTCCCTGAAGTTACTCACCCAATAAGCAGCAGAGTTTAGTTTTAAACCAAGGTCTATTCACACCAAAGAGCTGATTTTAACTACCTCATGTGAAAGCATATGTTGATTCAGCCTTTCCATCTACTAATTTATTTAACGAAACCAAGATACATGTTTTTCCCACATGAATCTCTACCAGCAGAGCACACTATAAGGGTATTTCATCCTAAGACCAAAGTTAAGATTTTTTTTTTTTTTTTTTTTAAGAAAGAGTCTCATGCTGTTGTCCAGGCTGGAGTGAAGCGGCACAATCTTGACTCACTGCAACCTCCACCTCCTGGGTTCAAGTGATTCTCATGTCTTGGCCTCCCAACTAGCTGGCATTACAGGCACATGCCACCATGCCCAGCTAATTTTTTTTTTTTTTGTATTTTTAGTAGAGATGAGGTTTTCACCATTTTGCCAGGCAGATCTCAAACTCCTGACCTCAAGTGATCCACCAGCCTCCCAAAGCTAAATTAAGGATTTGATAAGCTATGTGAAGTAGAGAGAAGAATGTTATTTGTATATGTATTTCTATCTCCACCTTTCAACCCTTGCTTTTATCCGATTCCTTCTTACCTCCTAGCCATGGATACTGGTATCCTCATTATCTTTACAATCAATCACGTGTAAAAGATATAAAGAATAAGGCAGCACCACATGGGCTGTTATTTTTCTAAGTAAAATAGCATGAACCTAAAAACTTGAAATGACAGGGACTCATATGTGTAAATACTAGTCGTTTTGAAAATCATTTTTCTTAAAATCTTTTTCTAACACCCACAGGCAGAATCACTTAAAAGACTTTTACACTTTTTAGCAAAGTGAGGAAATGCTAAAGGATGGGGAAAACACTAGCAGGGACCCAGGGTCTTGACCCTCCCCTCATGAGTCACTGCCACCAGGCAAATGTGAATGAGGTTTGGATGATTAAATACAGTTCCTAAAAGCAAGAATCCAGATGTACCCATAATTCTCCTCTCCAATTGGGAAATATGCTGAAAAAGGGGGGAATGGGGGAAATATTAAATAAATTTTTTACACAAAAGGCTAAAATGAATACAAATAATGAAATGGTCTGAAGTAGGTAGAGCAGACTTCTTGCCAAGCCCAATGAGACAGTGGCCCCTACTCTGAATATGAGTGTCCAGCACCCCTTAGTGGCTGGTGCACATTAATTTAAAAAAAAAATTTTTAACAGGAGTATGTTTCACAACCTTGTTTCTGGAACTAAGACTCTAGATCAAACCCCTATCCATTTGAAATGGTGTGAAGGGACACCTGTTGTATCCCCACACCACTGAAAACCTTAAGCTTCCCACAACATGTATATGTTAGAAGTGAGGGTTAATAATGAAGGTCAGAAGCATAGGATCAGGGGATCGCATGTGAGCTTTTTCCTGGGGACCTCAACAGCTCTAGAGCTTCAGCTAAAGGTCTCTGCATCTTCAATGACTAGATTTCATACTCATTTTAGCATCTCCAAATACAGAATCCTAGCCATAAATTAAGCAATGCTATAACACTTTTATTATCTAAAATAATAATCTGATAGAATTAGGTGATACGTATATTTATATCATCAAATACTGACATTTATTTCCCCTAAAATAATTCATCTGTTAACATAATTCCACTCATTCAGTCAGTTGATAAATAAATAATGCCTGCCATATATTGCTACTATGTGGCAGGCATTACTCCAGAAAAAGAAAAATTCTGCTTTAATTGAGGTAACATTTTAGAAGGAGAAAAAAAATGATACATTTAATTTAAAATATAAACTGCTTTGGCGGGCGGTATTTCTTTATTTATTTTTTTAACAAGTTTAAATAGAAAGACTAGGAAGAACATCAATGAAAAAGAGATTTTTAAATAAAAACCTGAAGAAAGTGAGGACATGAGCCATGCATATAATGATGGAAGATCTGTACTGGAATGGGGAATAGCAAGTACAAAGGCCTTAAAGCAAAAGCATAATTGAGTGTGTTCATGGATCATCAAAAGGGCCTGTGTGGCTGAAATAGGGTACATGAGGAAGAGTCAAGAAGGCTAGATGATGCAAGAGCCATTACAAGAACTTTGGCTTTTACTGTCTGACTAAAGCAGAAAAATATCAGAGGATTTTCAGCAAGGATGTGACAGAACCTGACTTATGCTTTACAAGGCTACTCTGATTACTATATTGAGAACAGATTTTAAAAGTGGGCATGGGGAAGTGGAAGGACATAAGTAGGAAGACCAGTTAGAAGTCTATTACAGGGAGAGATGATGGGGGCTCACACAAGGATGGCCACAGTGAGGTGGTGGAAACTGGATGGATTATGAATATATTTTAAAGGTAGATCTGATAGATGCGGGATGTGAGAAAAAGTGTGGAGTTAAGGATTATACCAGGATTTCAGCCTCAGTAACAGAGGATGTATTTGCCATTGACTGAGATGGAAGAGACTACAGGAGGAACTGGTTTGGGGGAAATACAAGCACAATTTCTGCCAGGTTAAGTTTGGAGATCTCCACTGAGATCCCATACTTGGAAGCTATAATACCTAGAAATCTTAGTAAAAAATTTATATGTTGCACTTACAATTCAAGCATAGTGTAAGATAAAGGAACAGGGCATTGTGGCTGGGAGGAGGAAACCATCCCTAGAATCTCCCAAACACCAGGCTAGCAAGCAACATTGGTTCAGTACCACGGAGAGCACCCAACATGTCGGTATGTACCAAATACAAAAAGAAAAAAAACAGAAGGTGTTAGAAATAACACATCCATGAATAAGGCTAGTGAAACTCAATGCATCAATATTCATGGATACCACTGGGCTTTCTGTAGACATTTTATTAGCTGCATCCATCAAATCATTATTATATCACATCAAAAGAATGAGTTTAGTGAATCTTTTTCTATGAGCAATGACCATTTTCCATATCCCTTTTTCTCAGTTCTGTCTTCAAACATATTTTTCTGTCTTTAAACACAGTTTCAGAAAATCTACTTTCTGAAATATTGCCCTCTTTCATAATTTTTCATGTTTCTTTTTTTTCACTCTGCTACACTGCTTTTGCTTATACATGTTGCCCTTTTTCCAATAATCTACATTCATTATAAAATACCACATCAACCACAACAGAGCTGAGAACAGTGCAACTAGCTTGCCCATCATAAGAGCTTGGCTGAGTTATAAATAATTACATTTCTCTAACTAACGATTTGATTGGTTCAAATTCCTCAGTGATGTGCATTCCCAAGCCAGTTGATTTTGGCAACAGTTTCTATAATAAAGTAATTTTGTGCAATTTAAACTTATTTAAAAATTAATAGCTAACATATTATACATAAGAACACTTAAATGCTCCAGGGAAATATCAGAAAAATGTCCAGTCAACAGATTGTGCATAATTGAAAACCCAGAATCACATAATTCCCTTTGTAAAAGCTGAAGATATATGCAGGAATATTTTTAATCATTTACCAAAATGGCATTAGTGTTAATGATGTGTAAATATGTGAATGTCCATAATTAAGTGTTCAACATTTTCACATCAAACTGGGAGGCTAGTTACTGAAGACTGACTCAAGGTCTAACTTGGTCCAGAATGGGCTTCATATGTGAGGCCTATACATCTTCATAGTTCTTCTTACTACAGAGTCAGTTATGTCTTATCTTTCACAAAATGTCTGTTCTGCTCCTTAGACATTTGTGTCTATATGACATAAGGCAGTGTGGTGCCATTTTGGATGTCCAAAATGTTTAAATTGCAGATTTTCCTGTTTACCTGAGCATTACTTAATGTTTCTTTGTCTCAGCTTACCTATCAAGAAATGAAATAATTTATATTTCAGAGTAGCTGAAGGACCAAATGAAATCATGTTCATAGAGAATCTAGCACAGCAAGACCCAGAGCAAGCCCTCAATAAATGTTAGCTCTCCAGATAATTAATGGATTCAGTATTTATTTTCCTAAATGCTTGACTATTAAATAGAGTATGAAACTAATTATTAATTTCCCTTTCTCAACCAATAGCAGCAACTATCTGATTCCTTAGGTAAAATAGTTAGAATATATTGCTTCTTATGTTACTAATTGATACCAGTGAAATCATTTTGATGATACCATGGCAAAAAGATAATTTATAAGAAATAAACATGAGAAAACACATCATTTTGTAACAAAAAGTTTCAATGTCATATAGTTTTTCAGCAAAAATCTATGCACAATTTGCACGAAATACTTTTGCCCTTCTAGATATTAAAAGTCCTTTTGAAAATGGATATTAATTACATTAAAAAATAAAACCAGCATACTCAATTTTTATATTTTTAATATAGTTCCTTTGTCACTGAGTCCACATAATCTGTCAATACTCAAATTAAAACAAAATATATGGCATGGGTGTTTCTATGGCAACTTAAGTTTTCTGGTCTGTGAAGCCATTTCCTCTGTGAAGTAAATATTCAGAGCTTTGTGTACTTCATTGATAAGATCTTCCCTGCTGGCTGCCAATGTTGCTTTATGCATCACACATTTGGATGTTTTCAGGAAAATCCGATTTCCTCCCCATCTGTGACAAACTGGCATTATTCAGAGTCACATTTCTGTAGAATACAAGACACTCTAAACCAGCTAATGTGATACTGTACCCTGAGTCCAGAAGTCATCTTAACCTCATTTAAGGAAAACCGATATTTAGAAAATCTGTATATCTACAAATTTAAACTAAATAGAAAGAAGGTTTGCCTAAAGTTTTTTTTTTTTTTGAAATTTACTTGAAAAGGAATCTTTAAAATCTTTGTTCATTCTTTTATTCATTCAACAAATATTTATTGACCCCTTACTCAGCAGTACAGGATTCTTCTCTTTGAAAAAGAGAAGTGTGAGGTTTGGTCACATGACTAACTGACAGTACAGTCAAGTCAAGCACCAGATCTTACTGCTTCTAATCTAGTACTCTTGTCTCCAGCAGTCTCCTGATAGCCTCAAAAGCTCCAAGTTGCACAAAACAAACTCAGGAATCTCCTAGGCTTAATTTTTAAGTCAATGTTATTTTTCAATTACTCATCTGCCCACTCATATCCAGAAAAATGCCCAAGCAACATTAGAAGGGATTATCTTTTAATGACACTTTCCATAAATACGATTTGTAGCATTTTTATTCCTATTGGCTGACTGGTTACTGTATGAAAAATCTAATTATCTTTGCTATATGTGAACTATAATACAGTATGTATGTGAACTTTAATTGCCTACTTATTTCATCAAATACATATTGTGCATGAATAACAGCTCATTCTTTAAAAAGATTTTATTGCAGTGGCCACCTACAGAGTCATCACAAACTACAAGGCATAGCTTTTTCAGATTTAAAAATTATTTGGCTATTGTGGTTTGTAGTTCCAATACAAGTGCCCAAAGGTCGGGGGGACACAATAGGAGATTTATTAAAAAAAAAAAAAAAAACAGATTTACTGCCTTATACAAATATACTAGTTTTTTAATTATTTAACATAAAATTGTTTTAAAACATCTGGCTTGTGATTTTAGTCTAAGGAAAGACTGTAAAGCCTTTTACAATTTCCCAGAGTTATATCTTTTATGAAAAAGTGAAAGATAGCAGCAATATATGTCCCAACTCTCTTGTAGGCAAAAACAAAGCAAGAGAGAAAATGAAAGGTATGAAAAAGGAGAAGAACATTTAGCATTTAAATGACAAAAAGGGGTGTCCTTCTACCTGTAAATGAAATAATAGATATTTTATCAATCTTTTTCTTCTTGTGATAATGCACTTATTATTTATTGTGATAATCCTTTTCTTCCTGAATTTGGCACAGATTTGAGCTGGCTTGCCTTAGAATTTGCCATATATATGAGTAGATGAATTTTAAACTATAAAGCAAATCATTTGGCTGCCATTTCCTCATAAAGTACAGTTAAAAGTGTTATTTTTATGCCTGTAATAAACTAAATATTTACATAACACAGGGAGTAGGTGGCAAAGATGACATTGTAAATATCTGATTTTTTTTTCAGAAATACACACTTGAATGAAAAGTTTAAGGTTAAATTTCTTTAGTGGATGTGTTGCTTTAAAGCAAATAATGCAGAAAGAGAAGGAAAAGAAAATACTAAGCAAAACAAAATACAACAAATTGTGAGATCTGAAAAGAAATAATAAAACAAATGGAAATATATCAAATTTTGTAATGAGAAACCTAAAGTTAGCACAAAGGAAGTATTAGTAAGACAAGAGCCCCAAAGATGAAGGGAACATCTAATACAATTTTTATTGATTCCTACTGGAAGGTGAAGTTTCTTCTACCATCTGCCCCTCCTCCCCTCACCTTATCAAGTAATAAGCCATGGCTGATCATATTTAAGACTTACTTTTGTTCTCCTCCCAGTGGCTAAGGTAATGCCCAGTTAGCATTCTCTCTTTTCCATTCTCTTTTCCCATTGTTTTAGATTTCTTTGGAAACAATTTGCCTCCTGCCTTTCTGTCTCACCCTGTACATGTGTACATGTGCTTGCATATGAGCAGTTTTCTCTCTTTCACCATCTTTCTCACATTTTTGCATCCAGGTCCAGGAGCTGCTGTCTCCCTTAAGATCTGAGCAGGGTGGCTGCGAAGTCTTAAAGCAAATGGTATCTGTCACTTGTACACTGGAGCTGTTGATTTTCTTCAAATTGTAGTTAGATCCAAAACTTGGGTTGGGACTTTGGAGAAAGAAGTGAAGAAAAACCTTCTACCTGCTGAATGGTCAAGGAAATCCAGCTTTGTTCAGTAGTTCTCAACATGATCCAGCCTAGCTGACTGTGGCTCAGCAGCACAGGGGAAGCAGAAGCCTTTGCTGATAACAAAGAGTCACTTTAGTTGCCCTGCTTAGGTTTTGGTTAAGCTGCTTGAAAGATCCATATCTCTTGAGTTGTTTCTTGTTATTTTTATTTTATTTTGATTTGTTCTGTTCTGCCCATAGAGTAAAGTAGGATTGTATTTGGTGGTCAGGATGGGAGCTGTGGACCAAAACACCAAAGATGCCCCAAACTACTTTTCCATCAAGAAAAGGACTGGGCATTGATGGGCATGTGGAGGAAATGAGCACTTTCATATAGTGTCTTTAAGGAGGGGCAATTTGAGAATATCCATCAAAATTTAAAATATGCCTAACTTTTGAATGATCACTTTCATTTCTAAGTGTTAATACTACAGCAATGTCAGCCTACATACTCTAAGATATATGTACAAAAATGTTCACTAACTTACTGTTCATAACCATAAAACATTGGCAATAGCTTTATGTTTATCAATAATGGAAGGCTTACCTAAATTACAGCATGTTGCCCCTGTGGTTTGGAGTACCACAGTGCTGCTCTGAAGAATGAGGTGGACCTATATATCCTGACACATCACTCTTCAAGACAAATTATTCGAAAACAATAAGTTAGAAAATCATATATATGTTATGATAAATTTATAATTTTTAACTTCACATATGTGACTCTGTCTCCATCTCTCTTCTTTCTCTGTCTTTATGAACCTGAAAGCATAATCTCCAGGACTGGTATTGGGATATTGGGATACCAGATAAATGAATTGAGTCATTTTAATTTTATTCTTCCATTCCATACCAATTTTTAAAATAATAACCACATGTTGCTTTTATAGGTTAAAAAATTAAGTTCTATTCTGGGCATACCTGTTTAAAAACTTCAGTCTAACAAATAGCACTAAGAGAAAGGCAAGGCCTTCCTCATTGCTCCAGCCACTGATATCTACCATCCAAAACAAAGCTCCTTCTACACATCACAGTTGTTTTATTAGTTCCTAGAAATTTACTACTAAGTTTTGATTACCATTTGGTGGCATATTTGGATACCATATGGTAATATGGTAACTGACTAGACATGACTACACTGTGTAAGCCATTTCTATAAATAAAGCCCGTGAAAATTACCTCCAGGGCATCAACAGGTGAACTGGTGAGCCAATCCAAAATATAGAAATGTCCCTTTAGTTCTGACAACCATCAGCATTTTTATTCAAAAGTGTGCTGGCCATGGCATACTCAGAGAGTGCAAGGTAAATCAGTTCCAACAACTAGCTATAATGCTGACCAATAAAAATAAGATACACAAAATGATGCCCAGCTGAGCACAATGCAAATCACCAGACTTTGCACTGTTAATGAGAAAGTGGACCCAGCACAATCAGGGTCAGGATGACAAAGCAGAAGGAAGAGCAGCATCCATCACTTTATCATTTTCCCCATCAGCACATGAAAAAATGATTAACGTTGCAACCCAGCATTGCAAACCCAGATGAACAGGCCTTCGGGAGACACTTTGGAAGGAAATCCAACAGTGGAGGTAGTTTAGAATCTCAGCTGCTGGCTTACATTTTGCCTGTGCACTCATTCTGGTTTTATTTGGGGGGGGGGGAGTTAATTGACATAGCAGTAGAGAAAGAACTGTGCAAGTACTACTGACAGCTCTAAAACACTCAATTTATTTTATCATGGGAGTTAGAGATAAGCTTGCCGAATTACATTTTCTCAATTCTGAGGCACGTGTTTGGCATTCCTTGAGACAGTAATGCCACAAATACATCTCAACATAGAGTTTTAAAAACTGTTTTGTAATCACCCCCTGCTTGTGCTCTGTCAATTCTCATGCTACATAATAATCAGGTAAGGAAAGAAAGACTTTTTTTTTGGAGAAACCAATTTTCTTGCTGAGGTTAATGGGGTAAAAATAAAACCAGGAGAGTCATCAATTAACTGTTCAAAAGAGTTTCTTTGGTAATAAAATGAGGTCAGATTTTAACAGGTTGAAGAATGAATAGGTTCCAACAATGTGGTAGGCTGAGGTCTGGTGCGAGGGCCTCCCTTCTGCTCTAAACATCTAGAAACATTAGATGAAAGGTAGTCACACAACCACAAAAGCTATAAATGTCAAACCAAACTGGATGGAAGGGAGAGGAGAAGCAGAAAAAAAGGGAAACGGAAGGAGGGAGGGACCCAAAGCCAGAGCTTGTAATATACAGAAAGGTCAGGGGCAGAGAGGTGACTTAGAGACAGTACATGCCAGATACCAGGGATCAAAAGACAAATAAAACATGGCCTCACTAACTAAGGAACTTGATCTGGGCTCCAACCTGGGCACCATTCCTGGTGATTCAAGTGTGCATGGGTTTGAGGCAGGCAAAACAGAGAAGGAGAATTAAGGGGAGGAAACAAGACAAGCAGCAGCACCCACTCAGTTTCTCCTACAACCACCTCAACTCTTGCATGCCTTCATCACAGTTTTTAAAAAACATTTTTGTCAACAAATTAAAAGCTCAGAAAAATGTGATTGGTATTTATGCTATTACTTTTAAAACCTGTTCTCAGGTTAAGTCAACCTTTATTTCATAAAAAAGTATAAAGCAGAGAAGCCATCATCACTAATTACAACCTAGAATTTTAAAACATAGATTTCCTCCAAAACAATTTAGAATTATACTAGCGGTGATGCTTATTTTGAACTGATCTCAAATCATAAAATGAGTACACTAAAATATCATTTTATACCACTGATGAATCTTACTTTAAATTATAGGAACAGACACATAAATCTCTCAAAGTTGTTATTAGCTGAAATATAGTTTTCAACTAACTTATAGTATTTAAGTTCTCCAACATTACATAGCTCTTCCCCTTTCCTATAAATATTGCTGGTACCTATTTACCTGACAGCATTGGTAAACTGTCCCTCCACTGAAAGAACAAACATTTTAATCTACCCTGAGAATTTCTACAGTTAAATTTAACTTACATTTGAGAATGCTGAATTAGAAAAGGTACAGAGTAGTAAATTTTGGCTATATTTATTTTTCTCTGTTTATATTATATAAGACATTGAAAATTAGCATGACATCATTTAAAGACAAACTGGACAACTGAATTCATCTAATGTCATTGCTCAGGTCATTTAAAATATGTATTTTTTAAGAGAACTTACCAGTTGAGAACTACCAGCCTGCAGTTTTGGAAGCTGAATTCAGAAAGGTTTAGCAATTTATTCGATGTCACAAACCTAGAGGAAGGCATCCCTGAGCATAGAGCTAAATGATCTGAATCTTAGACTGTTCTCTCAACAGTGCCTATTTCTCCCATTAAATATTCTATTATTATTGTTTTAATTGTTTATCCAGTTTATAATGACAAAGCTAGGAGCTGACTGCCAAAGTACTATTATTGACACGATTCAATGTCAGGAGCTATTCTAAGTAGCACTATAAGTATCTGATGTAGTGGATAAAGTTAAAGGATAATGAGCCTGAAACCAGCATAAAAGGTGGGCTCTGTTACTTCACCTCAGCCTAGCGAACAATCTCCATTCCCTTTGTTAAATACAAAGACTGATACCCACAGTTCACCAAGCCTCATAGCTTAAGTTGTCTAATCGTTAGCCCACTTGTCCATTTCCATTCCCTTTTTTTAAGTTGTAGGGTTTAACAACAATTATTTGTGCTCATTTCCAAATCTTTTTATGCCATGTATACTTATTATAGTAATTATATAATTTTAATTAAATATTATATAAACCAATGAAATATAAATGTAAAAAGAAAGTTGGTATTTTTATTTAAAAATAGGCTAAAAGCTTATGAAACACTTTATAAGGCTGAGTCATATGTACAAAAATGTTGCTATAGAATAGCAATTGTAGTAATAATAAGGGAAATAATAAAATACTACAGGAATTCATTAAAAAGTTAGAGGAATTCTGCACTTAGATTGTTTTCACAAGTCTCTAAGTCCTCATAGGTAATGAACTGCAGGCATGCCTATGCAAAAAAGAAAATGTAGAACAAAAAATTAATGAATTATTACTTGAAGAAACACATTAATCCCACACCAAAATATTGGAAAATTAATTTGTTTTAGGTTAAAATAAATTGTTCAAGAAATGCATGTATCATATTGTTTTAACTATTCCCTCATTTAACCATCTTTTTCCATTGACAAAATCAGTCCTAAGCATTTAGAACAAGAGGGTTTCTAACTGTATTTCTGGCAACGTTAAGAAAGTTCACAGTATGAAAATCAATGACCAGTTTAGCAAACATAAACCTGGAATCCCACGACTGAACAGCAAAGTTTCTTTCTGTCACTCATGGCTATAGAATTTGCCCATCCTTTAGTAAGGAGACACAGTAATTATATTACAGTAAACCCCACATTTTACATGTATTAACAATTTTTTAGATAAATGGCTAAGTTGGCTATTTAGTAAACCTGCACATAGCTTCATTAGAATACTGCTTTAAATCTTCTCAATTATTTTCTTTTCAATATCTCAAATCATATCCAAACCCAAGAAGACCTAACTAGACTCTAACCAGGCTAAGCCTAGGCAGGGATTACCCTAGGTTGTGTCTGCTGGAAATAATATAATATGGTTATATTATTCATATACCATAGATACAGCTAGAATATAAACTGCATGCCTGCCTGCTTTAACCCCACCAAACAGGCAAGTTTTACAAGTATACCCCACAGCCAGATAATTAAGCATTTTTTAATCTTTTAACATATATGCTGAAAGGTCTACATAACATATATTTAAGGAATTATGGATTGAATTTTATATCTTCCTACATTCCTACAAAATAATGACCCAAAGGCAAACTGGTATGTATTTCAGACCTCTGCATTCAAGAAAACTGTTCCTAAGTCATTCCCCACAAGATAAATATCTAAGTTTTTTAAATATCTAAAATCAGATGTTCTAATCTCTATTTAAAAAAATAAAATTTACTCAACAACAACTGAATTTAGAGGGCTATAAACCCTGGACATATACCAAAGAAAGAGGAGACAATTCTCAATTATAAGAAGCTTACAATTGAAAAGTTTAGAAAAGTGAATTGTATTGTAAAAATATACACACCAAAACTTGAAAATAAGTGCATAAATTTCCTTGCAATGTTCATAGAAGATAAAGTATGATATAACAATCACAGTACAATGTGCTAGAATCCAAGCTATACACCTTTACAAACAGCCTTATTTATCAACACTTTCTCCTTTATAACCAGTTCAAGTCCTATTGACTCCACTTTCTACTATTTCTTAAAATCTACTCACTTCTAACTGTACTGCCACTAACTTACTCTCCTCTAGTCTCTAGTTTACCTCATTTCCAGAAATGAATTATTCCCATAGCCTCCTAAATGAGGCATCTATATCTACTCCTTGCCTCTTCCTTAAATATTTCACACTCATTCCTACCACCGGGCCTTTGTAATATGCTGTTCCTGCTGTCTGAAATATTCTTTGACCCATTCTAGACTGATAATGGACCACTCATCTTTCAAATCTTTCATCAGAGAAAACTTCCCTCCAATTAAATTATGCTTCCACAGTTACTCTCTCATGTCATTTGCCTGTAATTCATAACAGTGATCACAATTGGTAATTATATATTACTCATGTGTTTGCTTCATGCGTCTATCCTACTGCACTCTAGATTCCATAAGGACAGAGATTATACCATATGAGTTCACTATCACCATTTTAAATAAATTAATGAAATAATATTATACCATGCAATTAATACTATGACAGTTATATATTTTAAATGCTTTGGGAACACAATTTTAAAAATTAAAGAACACAAGAAGAATTAAGAGTTTAAGAGGTTTTAAAAATTAACTTCATTCTCTTCAAAAATTTAACGAATTTTACTCCCTAGATCCTACCTGCCAATCTACAAGATCTGTTTTTGTACACAAGTTGCATAAATTGATAAAAGTTTTATTGCTTATTGCAATATGTAAATATGTTAAATATAGTTTTGTGATAACAAATACTCAATTTTGTCCTCATAAGACTTTATGTTGGCTGGAAAAAATACACACGCATAAATTCACACACACACACACACACACACACACACACACACACACATAGATGTAAAGTTATTTGCTAAATAAAAATATATTATTTATTAGCAATAGTATCTAAACTATTCTTATTTGAAGGCTGGTAAATCTGAATTGTATTCTAGTGAAAATCAGAATTACCATTTATATACAATAATTCTCATACACTTTCAAAGATATGAAAACAGGCTTCTAAAAACTTACCACATATCTAATCCAAATAAGAAAGTAAATGACAGTATAGTAAATGAAATATCTTGGGTTTTGCAAAATATTGAATGCTATATGTTAAATGCTTACGGTACTTCACAATGACTTTTAGACCTCTAGCTAAATCATAGATGTTGTCTATATTTACAACACTCATACTTATCTACTCATCAATCAGTAGTAGTATATCAACCAAATATATCAAAAATACTTTGAAAGGCAAGTTCCAGGACTTGTCAAAGTCAATGATTACATCATTACAACAAATACTAGCCATGACAACTCTGAAAGCTCAGAGAAATAAAGTAACTTGTTGAGGGTCATGGAGAAATTTAAATTCAGGTTTGTCAGATTTCAAAACTATACAATAATGTTTCCCAGATGGTCAAACTGCAAATGGGTCATTTTTTGTCTTATCTCTAACCACTACATTCTTATGTATCCAGAATAGTTAGGTAAAATAACCATTCACCCCCACTCCCATCACTTATGCACTTGCTCATGCTTTCTCTCTCTTTTGTGCTCTCTCTCTCTCTGTCTGTCTCTGTCTCTGTCTCTCTCTCTCTCCCCCCATCCCCTCCAGGCAGCCCTCTTAGTACATTCCCAAGTTAAAATGACCACAGAGCATCCACCTGATCCATGATAAGATCTCACACATCTTCGTCCCACCAACTTGCAGCCATCTCCCTGCAACCCCCTCTCCCACTTCGTTCTCAGTGGCAGCTCTCATCATAGCCTTTCACAGGTTCAGGTTTGGGATGTACATAAGAATCTAGAACCTCACGTCCCCAAACTCCCACCAGGGGATAATGTCAAGCTCAATGAGGGTTCCTCTCACTCGGTTTGAAGTGAAGATAGAGTACCCTTCTCCCACCCCCACATTCACCAGGGACCCAATGTCAACTTCATACATATTATGGAGCGGAAAATAACTCTTACACAACAATTCACATGTTCTAAATGGGTAACTGATATGGGGGAACCCATTCTAGTATTCTAGGCCATTGGGATCTCAGCCAAAACTGAGGTAGGCAGAGTCTCGCCTTAACATCTTGTTACATTTATATCAATAAAAAATATAAGGACTAGAGAAGAATATCAGAGCTTTTTTAAAAAATAAAAAAGAAGATGCTAGCATTCATGCTTCGATAAATGCTAAAATTCTGGCCCTGCCTCTCTTGCTTTCCTCCATCCTTACTGTTCTCTATGCATTCTGTCATATGAACTTGCAGCCCTTAAACATTAGAAAAACATAGGAACATTAATATAAATGGGCATGATAAATCATATTAGGGTGATAAAAATGTTCTAAAACTAACTGACTGATGATTACTTCACAACTTAGTAAATTTGCTATAACTTACTGAATTCTGTACTTGAAATGGGTGAATTATATAATGCATAAATTATATCTCAATAATTTTTTAAGTTTGTATTTCTATATTACATAAGGTACCACAAAAAATTCCTGGGAACTACAGAATATATAGTATACAGTTTTCTAGAATTAAAGATCTTCCTATTCGGTAGAGGAATCATGGATGCAATCTGTTAGAGTTATATTAAAGTATACACAAAGCAGTGGTAAGAAAACAGGGAGGGGAGTTATAGCTAGAGGCTAACCTAACACTTGAGGCCAATGCAAGAGTTAGAGAACTGATTGAGAGCCTTATTACACGCAGTAGATGAGTGGTCTTCAAACATGTTTGCTCATGTATGGCCCAAAGGTTCAAAACAAAACAAAACAAAAATCTATGTATCTCCTTCTGAAGATCTGCCCCAACTTAGTGAAGTTTTAAGTTGACTTCATCATAAGCTTATAGGATTACAAAGAATGTAATTTCTGGCATACATAAACATTGAGGTTTTAAAACAAAACTGTCATATCAGATCCCACGTTCATCCATTTTTAAGATATCTGACCAAGCTTAAGCTCCTTTTTATCAGCTGGAAAATTTATATCGCTAGTTTTTCTCCTCCTTTAACTCATATCCAGCCCACTTCTCCACAGAGTTTTATCCCAATGTAGCATATGTTTATGTTGGAAAGTCTTTTATTGTTCACACTACCATACTTCTCTGCAAAGAAATATTTCCAATTGCTGCTCTGTTTGGTGCCCAGGCTGTTTCTACACCCCTGCACAATGCACTATAGTAAGATTTGAGATGGATAAGAAGGATGACTTACTTTGCTAAAATGGAAAAAGAGGGATTGTAAATGGGAAGGTGAGAAATGAAACTGAGCATACAATCCAGATTCTGGGAATTCATTCCCTTAAAACCTTCAATACTTTGCTAAGTGTTTGGGTTCCCTGACCCAAAAGGACCTATTTAAAGCCCTTGGAGAGGATCACCCATTTGTCTGAGCAATAAAGTGGGTCCAAATAATTTTCTATGCATAATTCTGGCCGAGTTGCTTGGTTCTCCCATGCTTCCCTTGGAAATAAGGAAGGCAATCTGCTATTCAGGTACATGTCTTTGCTAGGCAAGTCAGCTTCCTCATACAGATGCTAACACCAGCTTTCATTTGATACCACTAGGACATCATGTCTCTCCTTAACTAGCTATACAGAATAGCTACCCTCTAGGCCCTTATTTGCCAGAGAGTAATGCATTTCAAGTTCAATGATAAAAAATAATTTTCAAAACCTTATTTGAGATAAACAATACACAGGAAAGATTGCTTAAAGAACAAGTAGTCCGCCCACTTTTCATATCCCTGGGTCAAACTGACCAGCAGAAAACTGGTTCCTAAACAGAACCTTGCTGATTGTTTTTATAAAATTTTGCTTTGAGGCAATGCTATTAACACAAAAGTGTCTTATGAGAATCAGCCTTGCAAAGCTTGATGATTTTCATAACAAAACACATTGTACTCTTCATGGAAACTCCTGGGAGAAACTCTTGTCTGATGTTGGTACTAAGAGTATGGTTAAAATCATCCTAGGCAACTGGTTTATCTTTACCCCCACAAGCATGTTCTTTTCCCTCTGGCTGAAAGCTTAAAGCCTTTAAAGGTGGCCTCTGTACCTTACACGTAGGTCATTCTGACATGCAATTTAATTGTATTTCTGCTTTCATTTTGTTCCCACCTCTTCTTTACTTTTGACCTGCTTTTACTTCATATTATGTATGAATAGGGTAATATATATACATAAATACATATAGACTAGAGTTTTGTCCTATAATCTCATGCTGTTTCTAGCCAGGAAGGCAACACAACTACTTCCCTATAAAATATTGCCTATTTTGTAAAGCTTGGAGTCATGAATATGCTGAAGACTGACACATAAAATCAAGTGACCAAGAACACAAGGCGTAAGCATCAGGGTCTCTAAAGCAATTCAAACCTAAACTGGGTACAGGAGTACTTAGTCAACAGAACAACAACAAAGCAATAACAACAAAATGCAAACCCCAGTTCTAGATTTCAATCAACAACTGTTTTTTGAGCTCCTACTTTGTGCCAGATTCTGAGCTTAGTGTTAATAATTAAAAGGAAAATAAGAATGATTCATGATTCAAAGAGCCTACTACAGTCTGTGGTGGAGAGGAGAGGAATAGTGTGTGTGTGTGTGTGTGTGTGTGTGTGTGTGTGTGTGTGTGCACGTGTGCACGCTCACACGTGTGCACGCTCACACGTGTGCATATGTGTATATGTGAGTAGGTATGTGTATATGTGTACACACATGGTGTATCATCAACACTATGACATAAGCCTGTATAAGGTTATACAAAACAGAAGCCAGTTAGTGCTAACTACAGGGACAATACAAGAAAGGCTTTACATTGACTACCATGGTTTAGGGGAGTCTAGCTTATCCATCACCCTGGCTACAATAATAGCTGAAAAGTTATTTAACTGTGACTTATGACAACAGCAGCAGGTAAAATTAAGAAAGAATGAACCTACCTAATTACAATGAGGACTGTGCATGGTTTATTATACAGTTAACTAAAGAATAATAATCTGTGTCAAACTAGAACCTTTGGTCTAGTTTGAACAGTGGCCACTCTTGTTCAGTTCTGATTTCATCTTGTACTGTGAAAATTTATCCAGTCCACAGTGACTGGGGCAGACTGTAGGTATGGTTTCCAACATCAATATTGCAGGACAACTCTGAGTCCTTATAAGCAGCCTAAAATCCTTCAAAAGTCAGGCTCTGATAAAAGGGGCACCTGGCTGGATTCATAAAAAACTTCCACAAATGTCAATTTCATTGTATAGCATCACCTGATTTACAGAAATATACTTATTTGAAACTGATAGCACTGCATCACTCAAGGATATCTTCCAAAGATAAGGTAACCGGCCTGACTCAAGTCTCCAGAACATCTTTGCTAATGGAAAAAAAACTAGGCTTTAGAAAGCATTTTTTTCTTTATTTTAGCTTGGATATGTTGAAAAAAAAAAAAACCTGGATATGTTAGACAATTTGTAATTTTCAGCCACATTTATTTACCCCACATTCCGAAGATCTATGATCTGTGAGTCCTTTTCTGTGCCCCTCCAAATCATTCCTTTCCCGTGGCAGTCAATTGAAATTTAACAGGATGTCAATTTCTTGCATTACCAGGGCTTTGATTACTATTTCTTGAAAATTCTCAGGCTCTGAAATTGTTTAAAGCTAAATTTAGGTGTGGCTTCTATAGATTTTATTGCTCAAGAGTAGACATCATTTATGTACTTCTGATTAACCCTATTTAACACATCCTCCCAGGGGTCAGGCAATTTCAGGAATTCTCTATTTAATCATGTCACACAATCCAGTGTGGCTCACAAGTATACAAATAATAAAAGTTTAGCCTGCAAGAGGTCCTGATGGTGCACTCATCATATTGGCCATATGGACTGCTCTTGCTAAAGTGACCTTCCCTGGTGATTCTTCTCTCATCCCCCTTTAAAATATCGTATGTCTACAGTTAGCAGTTATCTAATCTAGACTTGTCTATTTTTCTTCCTATGCACACTTTCCTGTATCCTTCCAGTACCAGGTTCAAGACAGATCCACAGTTCTACCACCTCTCACCACCTCCAGAATCACTATCCTGTTTCATCATTACCTCCCTTTCTGGACATCTGCACCAGCCTTGTAACTGAACTACTTACACCCTGACTCCCTATTCTCCACACAGCAGCAAGCAAGATCCTTTGAAAGGCTTCCAGTCAAGTCAAGCTACTGCTGTATGCAGAATATTGTGCTGGCTCCCCATCTCATTCCGAATAAAATCTGAATACTTAAGCCACCTCCTCCACCACTCTGCTCTAGCTCTTTTGGCCTCCTCATTATTCCTTAACCATGCCAAGCACAGTCCCTTCTCAGGGCCTCTGCACTGGCTGTTCTCTCTGCTTGGACACCATTTCTTGTATATCTTCTGGTTCATACCCTCTCTCCCTCCTCCACTTAGGTCTCTGCTCCAACATCACCTTGCCCAGAGGACTATCCTGACTGGCATGCTCCTAACCACCTTCCCTTTCCCCTTCATCCTGCTGCATTCTGCTTCATCATACAGCACTACCTGATATATCAGCTTATGTATCACCTTATCAGGTTTTTCCCATTTGAATGGGATGTCTTTGGGACCAGGGATCATATTTATCTTGCACACTGCTGCATGCCTAGCATCCAGAAGAGAGCATAGCATACAGGTGATTCCGATAAATAACTGTTGACTGAATAAATCCTACATAGTGGCCCTCTTTCATTCCTAATGTCACTGCCCTAGTTTAAGGGAAAACAAGTCTCTAACAGGGTCCACTGTTATAATCTCCATACTAGTATTCCTGATTTTATACCCATGTCCTTCTAATTTGCTCTCTACATGGCTACCAGAGTTATGTAGTCTACAATCTGACCTTGTCCTTTCCTTGCTCACAATTTTCTCCAGTGTCCATAGAACATAGTACAACCTCTTCTGCATGTCATATAAAGTCTTTTGAGATCTGTCAGCTGCCTACTGGCTAAGCCTAATTTCCTAAGCCCCACAGATTGAATAACTTCTGATTCGTGCCCCAGTGCCTTTGCACTTGCTAGTTTCTCTGTCTGGAGAAGCCTTCCCTGCTCTGCCCAACTGGCAGCAATTCATCTAAATGGTCTCAGTTCAGATGCTCCTTGCTCAGTAAAGCCTTCTTCAATTGTGCCAGGACAGCTTGAGGCTCTCCCACTTGCACATATTTTCATGAAGGCACATTACGTTTTTTTTTTTTTTTTTTTTTTTTTTCCCCCGAGACAGTCGTGCTCTGTCGCCCAGGCTGGAGTGCAGCGGGGCAGTCTCTGCTCACTGCAACCTCTGCCTCCTGGGTTCAAGTAATTCTCCTTCCTCAGCCTCCAGAGTAGCTGGGATTACAGGCACATGCCACCATACTCAGCTAATTTTGTATTTTCAGTAGAGACAGGGTTTTGTCATGTTGGCCAGGCGGGTGTGGAACTTCTGGCCTCAAGTGATCCAGATCCACCCACCTTGGCTTTCCAGAGTGTAAAGCACATTACCTTATAATAATTCTTTGTTTTCATTTCAATCTCTGAGTAAACAGCAAACCCTTCAATAAAAGGGATCATGTCTTTTTAGTCTTCATATTTCTAATATTTGGTCTATAGTAAGTGTTCATTAAGTGCTTTCTGAGCTAATTAATTAATAGTCAAATGAATTAAGACAATGATACGGACTTTGCAAAAGGATCTCAGCAAATGGTGCTTTGAATCTGTGGGCGTGAAAAACATTAAATTCAACTGCAAATATAAAACAAATATGATTTTATAGTTAGATCAACAATTCAAAATATAGGGTCAGAAAGATAAAAGAAAAAATGAATAAATCACATTTACCTATCAAAGTTTCAATATTTTTCCCCAGGTAATCTATTTCATGGTGTCAAAGAAACACTTATATTCCTTTTTCACCCCTCAATGCTTCTGGAAATATGTGAAAACTAAACAAGTAATATTTTAAAAAATACTATGTCAAGATACATGAAAAGAATAGCTTAAAACATAAACTACAGAGATTCATAGGAGAAGATCTGAAAATATGGGAACATATATCCTGTGTGGGGATACATTGGTTCAGTATCATAAAAAATTCTCCCAAATTTTTACAAACTATACATCTGGCAAAGGTCTAATATCTAGCTTCTATAAAAAACTTAAACAAATTTACAAGTAAAACACCCCCACTAAAAAGTGGGCAAAGCATGTATATACTTATGCAACAATCCTACATGATCTGCACATGTACTCCAGAACCCAAAGTACAATTAAAATAAATTTTTTTAATTTTTAAAATTAAAAAAAGAAAATGAAAAAATGGTTCCCTGCCCAAAAAGTTAACTTGACAATTACAGCTCATCATAGATACAGATGACACAAACCAACAGAAGCTGTGACCAGGGTGGTGAGACCATAGAAGAGAAGACCTCGAACTGTAAAAATTAATGAAATCAGCAGGTCATACAAAAAGACCCCCGGGCACCACGAAAACTTCCACTACGTCAGATTCTTAACTTGTTGGTGACACGGATTTCTTTGACGATTCTGTGAGGCCTATGCACTTCTCAGAATATTTTTGTAAGCAAAAAACAAAAATTGTTTTTATCAAACAAAGAAAAAAAGGGGGGCAAAGGACATGAACAAGCACTTTTCAAAAGAAGACACACATGTGGTCAGCAACAATATGAAAAAAAGCTCAACATCACTGATCATTAGATAAATACAAATCAAATGAGATACCATCTCACACCAGTCAGAATGGAGATTATTAAAAACTCAAAAAATAATAGATGCTGGTGAGGTTGTAGAGACTGTTGATGGGAATGCAAATTAGTTCAGACATTATGGAAGACAATGTGGCAATTCCTCAAAGACCTAAAGACAGAAATATCATTCAATCCAGCAATCTCATTACTGGGTATATACCCAGAGGAATACAAATCATTCTACCATAAAGACACATGCGTATGAATGTTCATTGCAGCACTATTCACAATAGTAAAGACATGAAATCAACTTAAATGCCCATCAATGAAAGATTAGTTAAAGAAAATGTGGTACATATACACCGTGGAATATTATGCAGCCATATAAAGGAATAAGATCATGTCTTTTGCAGGGACATGGTTGGAGCTGGAAGCCACTATACTCAGCAAACTAACAAAAGAAGAGAAAACCAAACACCACATGTTCTCGTTTATAAGTGGGAGCTGAATGATGAGAACACATGGACACACAGTGGGGAACAATACACACTGGGGCCTGTCGGGGTGGGGGTGGGGGGAAAGCATCAGAACAAACAACAAATAGATGCTGGGCTTAATATGCAGGTGATGGGTTGATCTGTGCAGCAAACCACCCTGGCACACATTTACCTATGTAACAAAATCACACTTGTACCCCTGCACATAAAAGTTAAAAAAAAGAATTCTCCCTAGATTAAGCTATAAATTTAATTTGGCCCTTCTTCCAAAACATGATTGTTTTTTAGAATGAAACAATTTCTAAAATTTATACAGAAAAATAAACATGTAAGAAGACCCAAAATAATCCTGGAACAAAAGAATAATAAGGATGAAGCTAGCCATATCATAAATTAAAATACATAAAACTAGAATGATTAACATAGGGTGGAACTGCAACAAACTGGAAGTCAAGAAAACAGAGCAGGCTCTCCAGAAATAGTTCTAACTACACAGAGGATTTACTAGATGATGATACCCTTCCATGTCACCCCTCACCTTGGTGCAAATAAAATTCATCTTTCTCAAGAGTTACCACCTAGCTAGCAAGGAAAAGACACATCGTGCATGAAATGTTTAGAAAGAATTAGGTAGTTATTAGGGAAAAATAAATGGAATTTCTATTTCATTACTAATCTAAAATAAGTATGAATAAAATAAGTATGATTTTATTTATATAAAAATACAAAAGGAAATTGTGGAAGCAT
The DNA here is from genome assembly GCF_001604975.1 of Cebus imitator. Lineage (NCBI taxonomy): Eukaryota > Metazoa > Chordata > Mammalia > Primates > Cebidae > Cebus > Cebus imitator. The sequence goes on along the minus strand of NW_016107333.1, from coordinate 18,393,106 downwards.
GAATTTTCAGAGTGGGTAGGGCTTTTCTGATTATTACATGAAACCCAGAATGTACAAAAGAAATGTGACAACTTTATATAAAAATTTAAAAATTATTATTCCTTAAATACCATAAACAATATCAAAGACAAATGACAAAATACAAAATAAGGGGAAATATTTGCTAAAAAATCATAAGGAAATGTGAATTTTTCTAACATGTAAAGAGCTTCTAAAAATCAAAATCAAAACTCAACATTTGAAAGTGGGCCTGAAAAGGGCATGAGCAAAGAGTTAGCTCATAGGAGAAGAAAACAAAGTAAACACATAAAAAGATGCTCAAATTAAACTATAAGATGCTACTTTTCACCCAGCAGATTAGCAAAGATCAAAATGTTTGCTAGTGGGCATAGCTGTGAGGAAACAGACATTCTCTTTCATTGCTGATGGGACTATAAACTGGTACACTTCTGTTAATGGTGATTCAGTAAGAGCTATCAGAATTTTTAAACTCACACACCCTGTGGCCCAGGCATTCCACTTTTAGAATTCTTTCCTACAAACTTACTGGTACATAACTATTATTCCTTAGCCTCCTGCCCCTACTTATACAAATCACACTCACCTGGCTATTCCCTCCAGGAAACTGCAAGTTGTAGGCTGTCTACACTACACACCACCTGAAGAGCCTTCATCCTTAAACCCTCCCAAATGTCAATAGAGAAAAAGAAGAACCAATATCATTAAAATGGCAATACTGTCCAAAGTAATTTATAGACTCAACACTATTCCCATTAAACTATCATTGACATTCTTCACAAAATTAGAAAAAAACTGTTTTTAAATTCAGATGTAACCATAAAAGAGTCCAAATAGCCAAGACAATCCTAAGCAAAAAGAATAAAGCTGGAAACATGCTACCTGACTTCAAACTATACTACAAGGCTACAGTAACCAAAACAGCATGGTACTGGTACAAAAACAGGCACACAGACTAATGGAACAGAATAGGGAACTCAGAAATAAGACCACACATCTACAACCATCCAATCTTTGACAAATCTGACCAAAACAGTCAATAGGGAAAGGACTCCCTTTTAGTAAATGGTGCTGGGAGAACTGGCCAGCTGCCATATGCAGAAAAT
>NW_016107333.1:18373541-18390902 GCF_001604975.1 Cebus imitator | reverse complement strand
CCTAAATGTCCATCAGTGATAGACTGGCTAAAGGAAATGTGATACATACACACACACACACACACACACACACACACACACACACCATGGAATGCTATGCAGTCATAAAAAGGGACAAGATCATGTCCTTTGCAGGGACATGAATGGAGCTGGAAGGCATTATCCTCAGCAAACTAACATAGGAACAGAAAACCAAACACCACATGTTCTCACTTATAGGTGGGAGCTGAATGGTGAGAACACCTGGACACACTGTGGGGAACAACACACACTGGGGCCTGTTGCAGAGAGGTAGGGGAGGACCAGAAAGAATAGCTAATGAATGCTGGACTTAATACCCAGGTGGTGGGTTGATCTGTGCAGAAAACCACCCTGGCACATGTTTACATATGTAACAAACCTGCACATCCTGCATATGTATCACAGAACTTAAAAGCTGAAGAAAAAAAAAGCTCTGCTAAGGGGGAGAATTCATATATACATATGAGAACTTCTCTAAACCACTAACACCAGAGAGATAAATGCTAATAACAGGTTAACAATTGTTAATGCAATCATCTTGCAGGCAATGTGCTAAGGGCTCTCCGTGGACTATTTCATTTATCACTCATAACAACTCTGAGGTAGGGGTTATTAATCTTATTTTTATAATTGAGGACAATGATACACAAGGAGACCAGCTAACCTGCCCAAGGTCCAAAGGTGAGTAAGTGGCAGAGTCAGGATGGGTACAGTGTCTGCCCCAGACCCCAGGCACTCCACCACTAAGAGACATTTTAGAAGCAAGGTACAAAGTATTGACTGAAGGCTTGCTTGCAGTAGAATGGAACACTGATGTTGAATTAAAGGTCCCACAAAATATAGGATGGGAATGTTTGGAAATCCCTAAATATTGCTTTTTATTTCAAGGCACCATTTCCACTAACCAGCTTGCTCAGATGTTCTACATTGAGCAGAACTTGTTTTCGTAAATGTTGTTTATTCACTGACATATATCTCACTGGTTTTATCCTCCCTACTTCCCTTCCTCCCAAAGAGAAACGCCTTGCTCAATCTTTGCACATTCACTTTCTCATTCATTCCCATCTCCTTCTCTGAATGAGCTGTGTTCATGGGTGATGCCCACCATTTCTCTGCTCCTGGAGTTGGAGTTCCCTCCATACACTCCAAGCTCCCATCCTCTCAGGACACCCCCAAACTGCTCCTGAGACTCAAGTGAGGAATAGATCCATTTCCAACCCATGTTCCTCTAAATTCTGACAATTTTACTCTTGAGAAAAATACTAATGAGCTTTGATTTCCATAGTACTTTTCCTTAAATCAATTCAAGAACTAAATGCTTCATTATAACTTTTGTTCACAATAATCCAATTATTTCAAAAGTTGCTTTTATCTAGAAAAAAAAACCTTTGAGACAGTAGTTTATTATAGAATAATCAGAAAGTAAATATAAAAATAGGGAGCTAAAAACAATGAGTGGAGAGGAGAAAATAAACATAATGCATAAGTTAAATAACTTTAAAGAGAGCCAAATGTAAAGATAATAGCAGCCAAAGCATTCTTCATTTTTTCCTTCCATCTTATCACCATCTGATATACTTCATATTTGCTAACATGTTTGTCTGTATCCTCCTCCCACTCTGACTAGAATGTTAGCTCCATGAAGGCAGGAAGTTGACTGTTTTGTCCACTGTTGTTTTTTGCCCCTGAAACATAGAAAGTGTTCAATAAGTACTCGTGGAGTGAGCAAATGAATGAATGAATATAGCTTCTTTTCTACCACATCATCTCTCACTCCACAAGCAAAATTTATTTGCTTTCATGCTCTGTTCAAGATATCTAGAGATTTTCCTCAAAATTTTTCAATAATTTCAAGGTAGAGAGTCATCTAGTCAGATCTAATTATGAGATGCAGAAAATCTACCAACCTACCATTCCCTAAGAATATGTTCACTCATTCTTTCAGGGAAAAAAAAGAGGGACGAGGAAAGCAAAAATCATATTTTGAGGATGAATTGAATCTATTACAGACAGAATTTTCCAAGCCACTTTTTCACCTACATGAAACAAGCTTACACATGCATATCTCACTGGTTCATAAAATAACTGTATTCCTTATAAATAGCACAAAGTTAATTGCCAAGGGAAAAAAAAATCACTAAATTTTTGCAGTAGAAATACAGCACCAAATACCCATGGGGCTTTCCATACACTGAACAGTTTGTTAACAGGCACCTCAGTGATCTCAATTCTAAACTCCCTTCAGGTCTAAACTGATTGATTTAAGTTAGACTTCCTGGCTTCATTTCCTTGTGATGACTTTCAGTGTCAAAGTATATCCTCAAGGGCAAAAGGGATGGGTGAGGAAAAAAACATGTTATGCAGTTATGTACTATGCAACTGCTCTCCTTCCCTGCGGAATACAGACTTTTGATTTAATTAAACCTGAGGAGAGATTCCAAACAAATTTCCATTTGGCATTTTTCAGACCCTATTAACTATCCTCCAACTTTCAAAAATGATAAACAGCATTTAGAGTGTCTGATACCATTCCCATCTCCCCACCGAAAGGTTCCTCATCTTTCCTTGCATTCTCTACCTTCCCCCGTCCCCACCTCCAGCTCCTGTTTCATCGAAGCCATCTGACTGCTGACACATCCATCATAACTTTAAGTTTCTGTTCAAGCCAGTCCCTCTATCTAGAATGTCCTTTCTACCTCCTGCCTTATCTGCATGTATACAGCCTACTACAATCTGTTTATAGCAGTCTGCCTCATTACCAGTTATTTACACATGGGACAAATTCTCACTAGTTTGTGGCTTTCTGGAGGACAGGAATTGTGCTTGTTTTAAATCTTTCATTCCTTGGTACCCAATCCAATGCTTTGCTTATATAAGACACTTAATAAATTTTTATTGTTTACTTTACTGAAACTCATTTGAAAGCAGAAACATTTCCTAGGGTTTTGAATAGAATTTCTAACGGACTACATCAGGATGTCTGCCAATCTCTTTATCCTTCTCAGCATAATTCACAGTCACATTGGTTTGAAAAATTAAATTATCTACATAGAGCACTAGCTGCCAATGACAGCACCATAGGTTGTAGATGGTGATTCCCATCTGTTTGTTCAAGGATTATTCAGTATCTGCTCTACAGCAGCCACTAAACCAAGACTTGAGGTACAGAACATATAGTCCCTGCCCTAAAGAAACAAATCATCTGTTTGAGAGAGAAAGAGAGAGAGAAGTAGACAAACAGTCTGTAAGGTTCTGAGAGACACAGAACAACAGAAATGGTATACTAGCTCAGCTTTGGGCAAAAGAAGTCATTAAGGATGGCAAGTGTCAAAACACTTCCAAGGGAGATGACATCTGAATTTGCTTTGAAAGTTTAGTCTGAAGAGAGAAGAAGAAATAGCATGTGCAAAGGCACTGAACCAAGTGAGAGCACTGTAAATTTCTGAGCATTGCAAATGGTTTTGGTACTCCTTGAACATTCCATGGAACTTCAGAATTAAACACAGAACAAGGAAACAAGGGCTGTCCATTTTCATGGGCCTGATATGCAAGGCCAAGGAGTATTTCCTTTAATCTGTGAATCGTTCCATGGGCACTGTGCTATCCAGGCTGTCAACTTAAGATTCTAGGGAACAGGTAAGTTTAAACAAAGAACCGAATTATCATTTCATGAATCACAACAATAGTGCAAATAAGCTTAGCTAATTTGTCTCTTCTGTTCAGCCCGGTCACAAAATCAGAAGCTAAAAATAATGTCTTGGAAAATTAGAAGATATATGTCTCAATGACAGCAAAGGTGCCCTTCTATGAAAAGAATCTCTCAATGGAATAACCACAGGGAAAAAATAAACTGCCCAAGCAAACCATTTTTCAACCAGCTTCTTTGAGAAATTTGTGAATCAGTAAATAAAACACTGGCTGAGAATGAAAAACAACCAACTCCTTGAGGCATAAGTGACTCTGAACTCCTCAAGAGGAGCAGTCATGTCTAGCTGTCTTACCACTAGATCTCTTGGTATTAGGGTGGCATTACAGTGGACACAACAGGTGTTCAGTATGTAACAGGTAAATGAGTGAATGGATGAAGGAATTATTTCACAAACATAACCACCTCTACACAGAAATCAATGATCATTTAAATACTTCAAGCAAAGGGGAAAAACTATGCATAGTTTTTGTAAAATTCTGTAAATGTTTACAGGAAAAATGGAATTTCGACATAAAAAATGCATTTCCACACAAGCATCAACAAATTACCATAAACATTTGCTTGATATGACTCACTCTGACTGGTACAGCCACGTAATCTGCATGAAATGAACCCAGAAATAATGGACACCAGTGAGACAGATACCACAAAGCAGTTTTGTGAACAATGAATGGCACAGTAAGTGTCCGCTATGTATTGTGGAAGGGGCCCCACACTGGGAACGGAGCAGCATTCTGAGTAAACCAATGCACCTTGGGCTAAAGTCATCCTGACCAGGTGCTATGTGGGTCTCCAGCCTTGGGGAAGTCACATCACCTCCTTAACTTCTATGGAATGAGAGGATAAGTAAGTTGCTCCTTAAGGTCCCTTTTGATAATCACAAGAGACTTTCCAAAATGTGTCACGATAAGCAGATAGTCATTATATACATATTCGCCCTGTTCCTGAAGGGTACCATTATCACACTTTTCTGAGTAACTCTGATGCTTATGCCACTGTCATAGTTCTGGGGGCTCTGCAGGTCAAAGGAAGGTACAGCCTACTCCTTCCAGGAATGTCTAATATGGGTCATTTGTCTTAGAAATGATCATCCATCTAGTAGCAAATAGAAGTGAAATAACACTTCACAATGTTTTAATGGCTGGGTTACAGTCCTCCGAGATTATCTGGACCAAACCTCATGCAGCAGATACGGAATTTGAGTCACACAGCCAGTTAGTGGTGGGAGCTGACCTGGAATCCAGGGGACCTGGAGATATCTCTCTGTGACTGGCTGTGGTCTCTGATGGTCTCCAGACACTCATTCCCTCTCTGACACTCACAGGAGGTCCCCAGTGGGGGACCAACAGGAAAGATGTAAGTAAGTGAATTCCTACTGAATTACATGATGTCTGCTTTCTATAAGAACGGCTTCTGGCTCACACACACCAAAAGGTCAGTCAACAGATGTCTAATTAAGGGTTAAAGATTTCTATTAGAGAAAAAGCTCACAAAGCCTGTCATTATGTGTTTTTAACAATTTCTTCACTCTTCAGACTTAAGAGCAAACAGCCTGACTGGAGAATTAAATGCTAAACATAGGGAAGAATGTTCCCCTTTCGTCTTGCATTATTTTGGGGCTGTGATTTGGTTCTCCTCCAAAATTCTGCCATCTCCCTCTCCACCTAAGAAGTATAACTTGCAACATAAACATTTATGACAGTCTGGATAGATTATTATGCTACTGAGGACATGGTTTTTTCCCTGCAAAACTGGTCTAGTAACGACAGTCCTAAATGAATTCAGTAGGGAGGCACAGATCAAAAATACCGTATTCGACACAGCGCATGAAGGATTTCTCCTATTTTACACAATCTGTCTGAGTTGCCAATTGAATTGCAAGTTCCTTTCAAAGTAGATCACCAGAGCAGGTGTGAGAAGTAGTTCTGAATCTCTGCCGAAGAACGGTCTTCCCTCTAAGAAGCTTCATGTGGGAGTTGCACACAACTCTTTTTACGCTGTAAAAGGGGCTCAAAGAGATGGTAAGAAGGATTATACCCTTTTTGGCTTAATAATATTGGGAAAAGAAACAGAAAAATTCAGCCAACATCCTAATGATATGGTTCATTTATCTACCAAAGAAAGGCTGTATCACATAATCAAATGATTTTACTTTATAACACCATAAACTCCCACTCTTAACACAAAGAACTTTTAGAAAGTAAATATATTAAGATTTGAGGGCAGTCCAACCTAGACAGATCCAGAATGTCATTCATTAAAATGCAAAATGCATTCTATTTCTGGTCCTGGTAATCAACTATGGAAAACAGTTTCGATGACAAGAATGCCTGCAGAAGTATGAGGTTATATTTATATTAACAGAAACAATTTCTTCCCTCAGTTACAGGAATATAGTTTGAACATTTGGAGTTTGTTACTAAAAGTTGTAATTAACTCTTCATTAATTGTCATACACTTTTCACTGTTTGAGTTTGTGTACATGTAGGCATGTTCACATACATAAAATGGCAAAAGTGAAGAAGAAGAGAAAGCAGAAGGCAAGAGGAATTAAAAATGGAGACTTGGTTCATAACTTAAACTGCAGGTTTCAAATTAAACCACCACCAAAAGAAATAGTGAAAGCACAGTTTTGATGATAGCTATAATTAAAGAATGTTAAAAAGAAAAAGAATAACTGCATCTACACCAATTTAGGTGTCTCCAGACCCATTTTAAATAACTTCAACTTGCTAAGTCTGCAAGCAAAATCACTTGCAAGGCACAGCAGCAAAGTAAACACACACAAAATGTTGCAGTGACTTCATCACACCAAGAGGCTACAGGCTCCACTCAGCACAGCTTTTATCAATTTTTCCTGCGGTAGTTTTCTATGCTGCTTTCAGAGACCCTGCAAAGGAATTAACATGACACCATGCTGTGAGACAAGGAAATGCTGAAGAATGCACTCTCCCAATTCAAAGAAATTCTCAAAGGCATTATCTGGAAGTGGGGTCTAGGCAGTGGGGAAATCCTTACCAAAAAAAAAAAAAAAAAAATCCAGTTAAAGCAATATCTGAGGAATTTTCTTTCTGTTCTCTAAATTAGTATGCTACAACTATTTTTTAAAAAGTATATACAATTGACATAAGTACTAACAACAGTACATTTGTGTACATGCTTGTATATATGTGTATTATATATACGCACATATATACACGCACACATATAAACATATACAGTTCTGACTGCATAGGAAAGCAATCTGTTTAGCAAAATAAAGAAAACCTAAATAATGTTTTCTCTCAAGTCTAAAGTTGCTACTAATAAAATGAAATATGTTCTAAATGCTTCTGAAATTGACTGCAGTGAGAAATACTGAATCCATTTCCATGACACCCAAGCTGATTCTAACTCTTTCCATCTTAATGAGTATCTACAGTTGAGTTGCCAGGCACCATATAAAATCCTTTCAATTAGAAAAAGAAAAAAAAAGATTAAGCAAAGTAAGAGTGCACCATTAAGGATGAAAGTAAACAGCTAAACATTAAAGAATCATAGAGGAAGCAGAGAGGTCTGACAGTCAAATTACAATACAGTATTGCTGTGAACCACAATTGAGTATAGGGAAGAGTGGTTATTAGAACAGCTAAGCCAAACAATGCTGATAATATTTTTTAAATGGTTTTGGATTTTTTTTTTCTGCTGCTAACCTTATGCTGATTTTCCTCTTGAAAAGGGCTAACATGTAAACATCTACAAATTCTTGCTTTTCATTTAAATGTATGCTTTTATACATGCAAGGAACCATTCACTAAAATAAAAAAATAAAAAATAAAAAAAAACGGAAAAACAACAAGCACATATACTTTGGACCCAGAGAAGAGGGTAAAGGCATATGCCTGATGTCATCACCACTATTTTCAGAAAAATCCACATGAAGAGTGGACATAAAAGTAGTGAAAATGAGCAAGACAGCTAGGGAACTTTACATTCCAAACTCCCAATCAGCAGGAGGAGGGACCAGAAATTCTACCCCATATTCCCCCACACCCCGCCTCATATATCACAAACAAAACATTGTATTAATTCAGTACTATAAGAATCAGAGACACAGTACCTTATGAATCAGAAACTAAATTACATTTGGTAAGAACCTTCTCTAGAGTGAAATGGACCAGAGTTGGAAAACCTACACAAATAAGATAATTTATCTCCAGTCCAAGACTTGAAAATAACTAAACAGAATTACAACTGTGAAGCTATTCTTTGGAATGATGCTTTGATCAAAATAGTTCAACACACCTGCTAACAAAAAAAAAAAAAAAAATCACTGTTAAGAGAGACTCCTGCAATGCACAGAAGTGAAACTACTAAAATGTTTCCTTTGGGCATCAAAAAGCTGCCAGTAATAGACTAGAAGTTGTGGTGCTCTTTGCAGCAAACCTCAGGAGACCAGGTGAAAAATTAAGAGCACTATTGTAAGAGTAATGCCCTGGAATAAACAATCTGCCACATGCATAGTCTTTGTCAGAAACCTGCTTATATTCTCTTAGAAAAGTCTAACCATTCTAATAATCTCAAAGTATTTTATCACCTAGTAGGAGGACAAAACTATATTGTCAACTCAGAAATGTTCCTGTCCTCACTGCCCTACGGCTCTCAGAAGAGCCTGCAAAATATGGTTTGCAGAACTGGGTACACTGAGACTCGCAAGGGAAAGAAGCAATGAGGTCATGCAGTCAGTCTACTCCGTCTGCCAGCGCAGGATTCCTCCTGCTGAGAATGTTCCTGCCCAAGTTGTAAACCCCACAAGATACAGGGTCATCCTGGACCCACACAGGCAGGTGCAGAAAGTGCAGCTGCCCGCAGCAGACTAGACATAACTCACACGTGTGTGCTCATCTTCACCCAGAAAGATGGAAGAGTTTTCTATACGGGCAGGTCACCCCCAGCCCTTCCGATTCTGAGTGAGTGCCCCCGGCACACTGAGGATTCATCCTGCCCAAATTTGTCAGTCATTGTCCACAGATTCCCTGCACACTGCTGCAGTTTACCATCGTGAACACATTTCCCCGGCTGCTGCTTCAAGGACAAAGACAGAGCACTTATATATGTATCACAGCAGAAGAGCTCACGTTTATGGAAAAAGATAAAAAGACAAACACTCCAGGCAAATGACCCCTGGCATTTTAGAAGCTGGATCATCCCACACAAGATCCATGAAAGCAGAAAAAATGCAGAAGGAAGGTCACTAAGCTTAGCTGGGAAGAGGGGGAACGAACGGTTCAGTTCACTGCAGCAGCAGAGCAGCTCATTCAATGTAAGCACTTACCATAAAAATAGAAAGAGTCAACAGAAGGAGAAGGGATCCTTCCTCAGTGCCTTGGTGTCTTCAGCAGAAAGAAATCCACTGTGAACCGCCAGGCTCCAGTCGGGAGGAGGCCAGCAAAGTGATGACAGGCAATAAAACCACCACACAAGTCCTTTTCAGCCTCCCCTCGGGCCGTATGCAGTTGTTTGTGCTGTAAAAACCCTGAGAAGTCTGGAACAGGACTCTCCCGAGAGCGAGCCGGAGTTAAAGCAGCCTGGTGGATTTCACCACCGTTTCAGAGTCTCAGAGCATCATGCCCAGGACTGGTCCTCCCGCTCCCCAGGTGCAGGGGAGGCATGGCCGGGGGAGGGTGGGCACTCGGCTGGGCTAGGGAAGACGAGAAGAGGTATGGAAAGGAGTCTCTTTAGAGTGGAAGGAACTGCCGGAGAGAACATCGGTATTCCATATCAGTTATTGCCAGCGACCAATCAGCCCAGCCAGGGGGCCGTGTCAGTGTGACAAGAGAGCAGCAGATGACATCCAGTTCTGAGAGTGGCAGGACAACCCCCTGCCTGGAAGAGAAATTTGGGAGGATTGGCATCTTACCCTCTCCGCAGATGCTGTTAACATTTGCTTGTATTTAACAAAGATATAAAGCCTGATAGTTACACTAGCCATGCAGGAAGTTTTTGAGGCATCCCACAGCATCTCAGCAAGAAGCCAGACTTGAAGCCCCCTAAATGATATCCGAAGGCATGTCACAGTCCAGATAGCCCTACTGATGTGCCTCCAAGAGGTCATCATGATTACAGTAATGGCACCTAGGCTTCTTTATGCCCAAAATGCAGGATAAGAAGACCAGGGACCCGGCTTTCTACTTCAGAAGTGAAAATTTTAAGACAGAGAAGGGTCAAAGGTCTCTCCAGGAATTTGACTGCCAATCTTCATTAGTTTTCTTGTATAATATAGGTATAGAAATATTGTTAGAGGAGAGTGTCTAAAGATAGTTAACATGTCCCTTTTAGAGCTCTTTAATCACCCATAAGACAAAATATGTGTTTGAGATAAACAATAATAATAATTCGTAAGCACACTAAAGATTGAGAAACTCTGACTTACACTAACAGACGGAGCAAATCTCTTGGTGATGAATGAAGGACGCATGGAGCACTCTAAACTTTTCCTACTTCCCTTTTCCCCCATTCTATTTTCATATTGAACCTGTAAACTTTGTTCATCTATATTAATTAATTTGTATTTTGTTGTGATGATTACATTACACAGAGGCATAGTTTCTGAAGTTAAATGCCAGTTTAATTGGACTCCACCGTAAAACTTCAGAACTTTTTGTAAGTTGGGGAGATTGTCTTGGGTCACCTTTTTATCACTGCAGAACAGATAACTCCCTTTAGCCAGTCAAGAGTTAACAGAATATATACAAATACCTTGGGTTTTTGTTTTCTTTTTTTGCGTGTGTAGGTTTGTTTTTTTTTTTTTCAGGTGACTTACATGATATAGGGTTTTTAATTTTAGTTGTCTGTTTTTACCTAGAAGTTGGAATATCATTTGCACATTTTGCTGTGATCTCTACCCGCAGGCAAGCTGACTTTGGGAAGCCTGAATGCCACAGCTTAAAAGGAAGGGCTGGGCTCCAAGGAAGCAGATAACTCAGCACCAAAATGAGTCACAGCAGAAGGCCATAAAAATGTTCCACATCAAAGATGAACATAATAAAGTGAAATTTTTTAAACGAAGAAGAAAGGATGGCTTGCCAGGGAAGTCCTTGTAAATTATATAAGGAAAACCTGGGAGACTTTGAGTCTCGAATGCTGTTTTGTTATTCTCGTCAGTTCAACTCAAATCAGCAAACATTTGAAGAACATCAATTATGCATCAGGGGTACAGAGATGAGTCCTTGCCTTCAAGAAGTTTACAGTCTCATGGACAAATTTAAATCTTCTTCTTGAAATTTCAACACTACAACTCTTGCCAAGACAGAAAATGTTCTACTATTTTAATGTTCTTCAGATTAAACCAATCCATGAGGCTGGAGTTTAGCCCCAAAGCTCTGAATTAGCCTAAATTAGATTTTTGTCATAACCAAAGCCTTTCAGGAACTATAAATGCACAAATAATTTTTGAAATCTAATTAATATATGAGAAGGTTCTTTAACTGAATGTTTGTTTTTATCTGCATCAACAGATTCTGATACCACAAAAGCATGGGCAGCATATCAAAGAAAATACTTAATAAGAGAATATTATTTAAAGCTCCTAAATGAATTGAGATTAATACTGCTGATGAAACGAGTTCATACCTTGAATATATAGGGTTATAATGATGCATGAAAAGGATAATACTGCAGAAATACAAATTGTCTAGTGGATTAAGAACTGCACATCTATGTGACAACTGATCATTAAAAATGGGTATTCCAGTTATTAACTTAAATGCCATTAATTTTTAAAGTTGGGTCTCTTTATTCCTCTCTACTCAAAAAAAAAAAAATGACAGAAAATGCCTCCCATTTCAGATAGCAACATTAATTGTTGTAATGTACAGAATGTTTATACAAGTCAATTAAACTTAGGATGATATCAGTGATTGTGTCTTGCTCACTCGTGTAGAACCAGTACTTAACATATAATAAGTTCTCAATCAGTATTTGTTGGGATGGCCATTTGATCAAAAGAATCTGGCTAAAATTCTACAACAGCATGATTTAATGCCTTTTTCCTGACTACAAGATAAACTAAATTATGTACCTATACCTGCCACTTGTTTAAAAAGAAAAAAGATAGTTTTTTCAGGAACTTTGTTTCACAGAAGCTTGTTGACAGAGCTTTCTAAAGTTTAAAAGATAAGGATTCTTCAAGCTCAGTGTTTCAACACTAGGGTAGACACAGTTCATGGGAAATGGATTCTACCTTCTGTAACTAGCCTAAGGAGAAAAAGTGAAAACATACCTATTTTCCGGACCACCAAGAGGGTAAGCAGCCATATAATTCCATTTTTGACATCAGAAGCTTTTAATGGAAGTATAAGAATCGGGACTTTTAAGTAACTTTCTGCCAATGAATGGTAATCTGCATAAGGAAAAGTCTGTGTCTCTTCCATCTAACTTCTGAAAGCCAGTGTCTAAAATAACTAAATGCCACTGTGCACCAGAGTTGATTCCAATGGCTCCACCTATCTCACCAGGCCTCTGCAGCACTTACACTGCAAGCATTATGTACACCGGGGCACCTGGGGCTCAGGGAGGCTGGAGGCGCTCACCCAAGTGGCAAAGCCAGTGTAGGAACAACTGGAACAGCCTCGGAGCTTCCTTTTATATGGAGACATTTATCTGAACATAGGAGGGGGTCTCCCAAGAATGTTCTTGTGAGACTATTAGGGGACCCTTCCTACCATGTTACATGAATTTGTATGAGGTAGAAATGACACAAGTCCAAGTTAAAGCAGAAACTCTTCTTTTACCTCAAAGATTAAATGTAAACCTTTTATGCAACAAAAAAATAATTTCCTAATGCTTACAACTTAAAAATAATTTGTATTTGTTGATTTATATTTCTCAACTCTGACTCTACAGTTATTATTTTTTTTTTTGGAGACAGAGTATCTCTGTGTCACCCAGGCTGTAGTGCAGTGGTGTGATCTTGGCTCACTGCAAACTTTGCCTCTTGGGTTCACGCAAATCTCCTGCCTCAGCCTCCCAAGTAGCTGGGACCACAGGTGCATGCTGCCATGCCCAGTGGGACCACAGGTGCATGCCACCATGCCCGGCTAATTTTCTGTATTTTAGTGGAGACAGAGTTTCACCATGTTGCCCAGGCTGGTCTCAAACTCCTGAGCTCAGGCAATCTGCCTACCTTGGCCTCCCAAAATGCTATGATTACAAGCATGAGCCACCGTACCCAGCCTCCAATTACATTTTAAGGCCAAGAGGAGTAATCCTTAATTACTAGAATAATACTATAGAGGGAAAGAATATTCTAGAAAAGTATGGGACTGACATACACATTAAAGTATGGTCTCTTACTAAATTCTAAAATCTAAATTATCTGTCAGTATTCAGCAAGAGGCCTCAAATGGAGATAGGATAGGTTGAACTGCTAATGTTTCCCAATCAGAGGTCACTGGCTGGGGATAATTTCCCCAAAGTGCTTAGTAGATGGGCTTTCAAACATACGACAACCATTCCAAATAACAGGTATCTGCAGCACATAAATATAATCAGAGCATCCAGGTTTTCAAAACATTTGTTTGCACAGTCAGCATTCCTTAGCTCAAAGAATCCTATGGGATCATCAAAATCAAATCATACAGAAAGAATCCATAAGATCACAGACCCATAATTTTTTTTTCCTGAAGATAGAAAAATAAATCAGTGGCTGACTTAAATAGTCAGTGAGAATTAGGCTGAGTCTGGTAAAGCCAAAATAAGAAGTATGTGTTTGTGCACCAATGTCAGAAAATTAGTGAGTGCATTTAAAATCCAACTGGAGTGTCTCTACATCCAATCAGTCCTTAAGTCTTACCAATGTTACCTCTGTACTTCTCCTCAACACAGAATTAGGGGCTGCAACCAATTCTTTCTCCCAAACTATTACAATGACTTCTAAACTCTCCTTAGTTCCAATCTGACCTACCTTAGCCATTAGCATTTTCTTTCTAAAATACAACAAATATAATCAAGCTATCCCCTTGCCAACAGGTCTGGGATAATCAGGCCAAATAGAACCATTCTTGTGCCTGACATTCAAAGCCCTCTGCAACATGACATCAGTCTACATTTCCAGCACCATTTTCCACCATTACTTCCTATACATCTCATGCCCTGGTTACACCTGTTGCTATTCTCCACAGACACTGTATTCTTCGATTGCCATAATCCTTTTCTCCTAGAATAACCTTCCTGCTTCTCTCCCTGGAGAATCCCTCCACACCACTATCAATTACCCTTCAAGGTCCAGTTCAATGTCATCTTCATGGTGAGGCCTTCCTCAAATTCACCAAAGTGACTTCTTTAATCACTTCTTCCTCTGTGTTTCCATAGTGTTTTTTTCTAGTCTTTTAATCAAATATGAATAGCAGATAACACTGTGCTAAATTAGTACCTTTTAACCTATTTAATTGGGATCCTTTGATATTTCCAGTGCCTGACACACAATAGTAGCTCAATAAGTACACGAAGAATCAACCTATCTTTCATGCCTCTTCTTTATAGTCCAAAGCACTTTGAGGAAAGGACAAACTTGTTTTCGGAATTCAGGCCTACAAGCTTATGAACCATATATATCTCCTCATTCAACCAGGGGTTTCTATGGTTTAAGGAAAGAGCACTGGATTAGAATCACAACAGCCAAGTCCCAGCTCAGTGCCCTGTGTCACCTCAGGCAATGTCTTAACCTAAATGAGAAGTATAAAACTTGTCCTGCTTATGTTTGAGAACTTTCCTGAGCTACAAATGAGGTGCTGTATGATAAAGAACTTTATAAACTATAAAAGCATATGGTAGTAGGCACAGTTATTGTCACCACTGTCATCATTGTTTTATAATTGTTATTGTTGCTAATATCCCAGAAAAGACATTGTGAAATTTGTTAAGACAGGTATCCTATGCAAGCAGCCTAGGAGGCCAGTGACTCAGCACTTCTGTCAGTCCAAGTGCCTTGTTTCAGTCCTGCTGGTCTGCAGTTAGGATGAGGTAGAAAGAGCGGAGTTGGAAGGCCTTGACTCTGCCTCACTCTGTTACTTCCTAGCTATGTAGACCTGGTCTCTGAGACCCAGTTCCCTCATCTAGGAAATGGGAATAACGATGCCTACCTGACTACATGGAATGAGATGGGTATATATATTTATTTATGGCATACATACATCCATTATATTTATGAGCCTCTAATAAGCATTCTATGAGTGGTCAGGAGAAGGTAGCCATTTCTCCCCAGCTCGATCACATCTACATGCCCTAATCACTGTCCTCTTGTTTTTTTCAACTCACCAAGCTCGTTCCCACCCCAGGGTCTGTGTATCTGTTTCCTTTGCTTGGAACCCCTTTTCCTTATATCCTGGAATGACTTCTCATCAGAAAGCCTTCCCCGACTCCCACCCCATTTATTTTCCAGTACAGTACTCTTTCTGTTTTTCTCACATTTATCTCTATCTGTAACCACCGTATTTGATTGCTTGTTTAATGTCTGTTTTCTACGCTATCATGTATCCTCCACTCAGGCAAGGACTATTTCTTCTGTACTCCTCACTGAGCCCTCAGAGCCTAAAAAGTGTCCAGAACATAACACACACTCAATATGTTTCTTGAATATTTACAGCATGACCAATCTTTATGCAACTGTTCCCAGGTTCTCTACATCTATACAAATTTCCAACTATCTTTGACTATTGAATAGGAATGAAATCAAGGAGATCACCTAGGGTGGAGCACAGGGTAGCACAACAATGTCCAAATTATACAGATATTTAATAATGTGTAAAACCCATTAAGAAACATTAAAATGTTATCTAGTAACAGGAAAACCTACAAATAATGTGCCAACCCTTGCACCCTACAGAAACAAGAATGACCAAGAATGGCAAGCTGGTCCTCACCTCACCTCAACTGGAACTAAGATACTGAGCAAAAATGTTAAATTACATTTATATAATAAATCAGGAAGTTCAATGGATCCCATTTCACATTTTCCTTCTCTTATTTTATGTTAAAATTGCTCTGGTCCAAGCCTATCCTGGGAAGAAATTTATAAGGTCCTTGATCCCTGAATCATCAACTAGAACAAATGATTTCAGGCAGCACAGAAATCTAGGCAATTTTTCTTTCCTCCCAGGGAGCTGTCTCAAAGGTGAGATACACAAAATCTTTTCAAGGCTGACCACTTCATCTGTGTTTTCTGTTTGGCCTAGACTTAGAGGAGACCTAATAAATAAATAACCATGGCAATCAGGGATAAAGTATGAAGGTTACTTTCTAACGGTCATTTCAATTACAGCATTTTCAATTAGCAACAACATGTCAATCTACCAAATAGGCATATGAACTTATTTGTCATCAGCAGGAAGCAGGTAGCTTTGTTTTTTAAAGGAACAAATGCCCTAGACCCAATACCAAATCCATCTTTTTTCCTCCAAGCTTGCACTTCCTCTGACTTCCCATTTTTCCACTTAAATGCATCACTATCTACTCTGAGGCCCAAAGAAAATGACATTTGTTGAACTCCTACATGGATGACAGTTTTGGCCACGTTGCAGGGCAGCTAGGAATCTCAGTGCCATCCTTACTTTAACCCATGTTGTCCATATTCCCTCCTGGACATTTCTTTCTTCTTTCTATCCTCACTGTGGTTTCATTGCCCCAGTCTAGCTATCAATTTTCCCCAGAGAGAATGTGACAGTCTCAGATGCAGCCTCCCTGCCTTGAGCCTCACTCTGGCCAATGCTGAGGATTTTTTAATGAAGACACTGCCATGCCTTCTCCTACAGAAAACTCTCCTCTGCTTTTTACTGTGGACAGGATGAGGCCTGTTATGAGCCCCATGACTACTCTCCTACCTTTCTTCTTGCCATCACTAGCTACTTACATCCTCTCATTCATTCACATTCTAATGCTCAGAGTTGCAGAACTCACCAAACTGTTTAAAACTTCATGGTCCTGGCACAGGCTTTTTCCAATGCTTAGAATTTCTTTGCTGTGTCCTCCTCCTTGTGAACCCTTATTTATTCTCCAAGGACCACCCAAGCATCTTTCTCCTCTTCAAAGTATTCCTTGACACTCCATCCCCACATCCCCAGTGGAGTTAGCCATCTCCAAGTTTTGGCACTGATCACACAATAGCAAAACTATCTTATTATGTGCTTCCTTCAGAGAAGTCCCCATCTTGAGTTTTATTCATCTTTGTATCACAAGAGATAAACTCTCCCTGGAGACACTCAAGTACATGATTATTAAAAAAACTGGCAAGACTCCATCTCAAAAAAATAAAAATAAAAATAAAATAAATAAATAACTTCTCTGTGTGTTTGGCTCTTTTTTTTCCCCCCCAGAAATGGGCAATGTTTTATTTATATTGTTGAGGGTAAATTAATTATATGAGAAAGATATGGCCAAGAGGGTGTAATTTTTTTCATTAATCCCAATGAAGGAAAATCGCTTTTCTTTTTTTCTGCTCAGAAATACAGAATCAGGCAGGTAAATACACATTAAGTCAAGTAGTATGATTCATGCCTGTAACAGCAGCAGTCTGAGAGGCCAACGCAGTCACATCTCTTGAGAGCAGAAGTTCTGGAACAGGCTGGGCAACATGGTGGAACCCTGAACCCCGTCTC
>NW_016107333.1:18360759-18373351 GCF_001604975.1 Cebus imitator | reverse complement strand
TTTTGAGACGGAGTTTCGCTCTTGTTACCCAGGCTGGAGTGCAATGGCGCGATCTCGGCTCACCGCAACCTCCACCTCCTGGGTTCAGGCAATTCTCCTGCCTCAGCGTCCTGAGTAGCTGGGATTACAGGCAGGCACCACCATGTCCAGCTGATATTTTTTTTGTAATTTTAGTAGAGACGGGGTTTCACCATGTTGACCAGGATGGTCTCGATCTCTTGACCTCGTGATCCACCCGCCTCGGCCTCCCAAAGTGCTGGGATTACAGGCGTGAGCCACCGCGCCCGGCCTTTACCTATCTTTCTAACCTCTCAACTTATTATGATGTCTGATACATATGGATGCTCAGTGTATATCTGTAGAATTATTTAGAGTACGATCGGCTAAAAAGAAAAAAATTCTTCAGTACAAAGAATTTTTAAAATCCCTCTGAACTGCTTTCTAATTAGCTCATTTACTAAAATTTAAATCTAAAACATCTCCTTCTCCTTGAGATTATAAAACACCACAGGCATTAATTTATTCCACAAAGATTCATCCTCTGAAATCCTTGGCTTTTAATGCTAACCCAACTAATTGAGGTACCTTGGGGATAGTAAAGCATTCCAAACATACTTTCTAGTTGGAATTGCCTGGCAAAGGAATAGGTATCAATTTTTCCAGTCAGAAGGGGGCTTGTCGGAGAGATTTCAGCTGCGTTCAAGTTTAGAGGGAAAAAGTCCTGACTTCCTAAGTGTAAAGTTTCAGTGAAGAGACTGGAGCTATACCAATGGGCTGCTGACGTTTCTTGGTGGCCCAGTGCCCTGCCTCAGCACAGTGGTACCACTCCAAGAACAAGTGTGGCTTGAAGAAGTAGGGCAAGACTGGGACTTACAATGGACCTGCCATACCAGCCTAAGGATTATTCCATTCCGTGCCCACCCGCCACCGCCCCACACACTTTCCCTACCTCACAGGAAGTTAGCCATAATGCATACAAAGAAGTGGACTAAATTAAATGCCTCTGCTCATAACTGCAATAACTATCAGTGCCTAAAGAACTACATTCCCCTTGGTCAGGCTAAATTCAAACAAGCAAGAAAGCTCACTTAGGCAATTGCAGGGACCCAGCCTGCTTTCACTGTTCCTTCAGTGTCGCTGATCCATAAGCAGAAAATTAAAAATGAACTCTAATATCAGTGCTATGGGAGTGATTAGCTAGTCTGCCATTAC
Source organism: Cebus imitator (assembly GCF_001604975.1). Lineage (NCBI taxonomy): Eukaryota > Metazoa > Chordata > Mammalia > Primates > Cebidae > Cebus > Cebus imitator. The sequence continues at coordinate 18,372,139 of NW_016107333.1, read as the reverse complement.
TATAGAATTTCCCCTCATTGCTCTAAAACCAATTTCAAGTTCTATTACTTAAGCTGAGAGGAGAAATCAGAATGAGCATTTTAGAGGAATGTGACATGCTCATATTTTGGTAAAATAAAACTAGGTCATCCACTGAACATTCTATACCTTTATAGGGATGAATTTTTCCTTTTATAAATTTTTAAGAAGTCCTTTGAACCTCTAACAAAAATAAATCTGCATTGCTGGAAGGAATGCAAAATGGTACAGCCACTTTGGAAGACACTTTGGCAGTTTCTTATAAAACTAAACATACTCTTACCTTATGATCCAGCAATCATAGTCTTTGGTATTTTTCCAAACAAGGTGAAAATTTATATCCATGTAAAAACCTGCACATGAATGTTTATAGCAACTTTATTCATAATTGCCAAAACTTGGAAGCAACCAAGATGTCCTTATAGAGGAGTGGAAAATAAAACTATGGTATATCCAGACAACGGAATATTACTTAGCACTAAAATAAAAATGAGCTATCAGGCCAGGAAAAACATGAGGGAACCTTAAATGCATATTACTAAGTGTAAGAAGCTGATCTGAGAAGGCTACATACAATATAATTCCAACTCTATCACAGTCTAGAAAAGGCAAAACTAGGAAAACTGTAAAGAGATCAATGGTTGCCAAGGGGGAAGGAGGAAGGAGGTATGAATAAGCAGAGCACAGGAGATTTTTAGGGCAGTGAAACTACTCTGCATGACGGTGGATGCATGTCTTTATAAATTTGTCCAAACCCATAAAATATATCACACCATGGGTGAGCTCTAAGGTAAACTATGGACTTTGGGTTATAATAACGTGTCCATCTAAGTTCATTGGTTATAAAAACTATACCAATCTGGTGGGGGATGTTGGTAGTGGGGGGAGCTATGCATGTGTGGGAGACAGAGGGAGTATGGGAAATCTCTGCACATTCATCTCAATTATGCTGTAAACCTAGAAAATAAAGTCTATTTAAATACAACAAAACTGACTTTCCCTGAAGACTACGTAAGCCTTTTTACTATGTTCAGTTGTCCTATGAAGTAGACACCTCTAGAAAACAAAGGGCTTTGTTTAAAAAGAGAAAGAGAGAGGGAGAGAGAAAAGAAGAAAGAAAAAATGAAAAAAAATATATAGTAAGAGAATTCCCCACACCCCACATAAAACAAAGTCAAGTTCTAAGGAATCCACTGGGATAAGCACACAGACAAACGGCATAGCCCTGCTTTTACAGCACTGAATCCAAACACAAATGTTAGGGGAATTGAATATTCCTGTAAGACACTTTCCCTTATCAAGGCCTAACAAACCAGAACACTGGGAACATACTGTGAATTCCACTGAAAAATTAAAAAGAAACCTATAAACAAGAATTCTTCCTCTTTCCTTCAGTGGATCCTCCCCTTTTGGATTTATTTTGTGTTTCTGCCTAGGGCTAAAACAGGAACTATGTTAGCAGAGGGAAAAAAAAAAACACACGTGGGGTTCTACGCAAGGCTAAAAACAAGAGAGAATCAGCTACCAAAGATTTAACTACACCTATAAATTATTGACTGTCAACTGCAATTACAATATGAGAGAGGAAAATTAGTATCCTTAGAAGAGAGCTGCAGTTGCTTTGCCTGGAGAAAAGGAGAAGGAAGTAGTGAATAAAGCACAAGTTAAGGGTACAAGGAGAGTACCACATCAATGAAGGAAACAGTCACTGTGTTCCAGAAGGCGACAGTGGGTGTTTCAGGGGGATTTTAGAAGATCCCCACAAAAGGGAAGATTTGGTTGGGCCTTAGAGAAAGGGTAGGAGGATTCCGGCGGGTAGAAGTTAGTACAGGCCAGAAAAGGCATTCCTACTAAATTATGGCCAGAAGGTAAGAGAGAATTGGGTCAGGAACAGATTCCTTTGTTCACTAATGCCTTCAATAAGTATCTGTTTAGCAACTGCTAGTGATAGAAGCAGATGGCTGAAGACAAGCAAAATACAACAGTGACAAAGCACACACAGCTTTGAACATTAGAGTGCACTTACTGTGGGCAGCAGAGAGTCTGGTGGGATGGAGGCCATGGAGTGTGTTCTTCCACACTACACTCCACGGCCTCCACTAATTAGGTTAGGTCCCACTAATTAGCTGCACTTTGAGATTTGGAAGGTGGAAATGAGAGGGAGACCATCTTCCTGATTTTTATGGACAATTTTCTACTTTGACAAGTAAGATCACAGAGATGTGAGCTTTTCCTGCAGCACCATCCAAGAACCATCATCATTCTGAAGTGAAGAAAGGCAGTTGTGGGCTAGTTGCAACACTCTCTTCCCTGATCCAAGAACAGCAGATATGCCTGGACGTTCCAGACCTCCAGATGTGCAGTAGAGATCTTAGAGACAAATCCTTGGCACATGGTTCCTGTGCCTGCGCATCTAGCCACTCTCAGATTTCATAACCCCATGCCCCACATTAAATCCTTTCCTGATTAAATGCCCAGAGTGGCTTCTCTTTCCTACACTGAATCCCAACTGGTACAACCAATAAAGATTTTTAAGCAAGGGAAATAAATGATCAGATCTTTCTTCAGGAAGTGACCTTGGCAGCTTCTTAGAAGACAAATTAGAAAGGAGATAGATTGACTAGAGACAGATTTGGGAAGGTCTTACAAATGTCTAGCTGAAACTAAGCACCTAGAATACTTGGATTGAATGAAACAGTTGTGGTGGGAATGAAAAAGAAGGGATGGAAACAAGATACTTCATAAATTGAATGTAAGAGATCTGTTGAAAATGGGCTGGGTAGGAATAGGAGAAGAAACGTAAACTTGGTCATTACCTCATCCCAACTCTGCAGGGAATCCTCTGAAGTGCCGCCGCTGCAGTCTGTCCTCCCACCAACAGCACCCACCACCACACTTCCTCAGTCAGACCTCCTTTGTCATACTCCTCATCGCACCTTAAGTGCAAAGCATAATGAATGGCCCATAGTAGAGTGCTCAAGACACACTGGTTGAGTAGATTGGGTAGATAGAAAAGAGAAGCAAGGAAACCTCCACCCTCCGAGCCGCTATGAGGGTTCAGATTCTCTTAACACTGAAAATAATCACAGGCTGAGTGCTGCTTGAATTATGTTGAGTTTTGGATTAGGGAGCATCCAAGCGAAGAAAATTAGCACCTGGTAGAAATATGCGTCTGGAGGTTGGAAAACACATGCGCTTGACACAAATTTTTGAGTTAATATGCAGAATGGAAAGCTGACCACTTCATGGAAAAGACAAAGCCTCAGTACACTTTGGATAATACTTTTAGTATTACAAATTACAAAGGGAAGGGAGTCTATAAAATGTCGGTCACTATATCTACACACTGATGCTGTTTGAATCCTTACAGCAACTTACAAGTGAAGTATCATTATCTCCATGTTCCAGATGAGGAAACTGAAGTTCAGCAAAGTTTGGCATTTCCCAGGATCATACAGTTGGTGATGAAAAAACAGAGATTCAACCCTAGGTCTGCCTGACTCTAAAACCTATGCTCTTCATTATGCCTCCATGAAAACAAAAAAGGAGTTAGATGAAGTGACTAAGGACTGGCCAGAGGGGAAAGAAAAGAAGAAGAGAAATGCAATGATGCAGATGCCAAATAAGTAGACCCAAAATAATGAGAGCAGACTAGGAAATGCCAAGAGGAATCCATGGTTTTTAGCCATAATCAGGTGACCTTAGCACCAAGTAGGAAGGAAGTACAGAAGTAAAAAGTAAAAAGAGAAAGAACAGGTACTTTCTACGGGCCACATTCAAAAAGTTGGATGATCATTGGAAGGACAGAGATCAGATGATTTTAAGAGGGAGAAACAAGATCAAGCATGAGTTTATTTCATACAAGCAAGATGTGGGATGCATATGGGTCACAGAAATAGTGAAGAGTGGAGATCAGAGACACATGAAGTAAAGGCAACAAATAAGAAAGGTCCCCAGGAGATAGTGAGAAGGGACGACCCAACTTTTGAGAAAGGAGAAAAGACAAACTAATAGTAAGATTAAGCTGTGGTCCTGAACCTGATGTTCACAAAAGAAGTGATGAAAAGCTGAAAAACAATTTCCGGTTTGCCATTGAGACTCACAGAAATTATGCATTTGCCTCTGATCAAGTTGCAAACAAACAGAAACCAGTTATTTCCTTTTGACTGGAATTATATCAACCCATTGTGTAGTACTGATTATCTCATGCTGATAAGAAGCTCTGATAGATGGTTAAATTTGACTTTGGTTAACCAGAAGAAAGTGATCACAAATTAAACATCATTCATTAAATACTGTCTTTTTTAATAGTCTTCAAAAACATGCATCCATGGCAGGGGATAATGAAAGGAGCCCTATGGAGCAAAACAGTTATTAACTGTCATTAGAACTAAAGGCCATTTATCTGGAGCTGTTGAAATCGCAATACAATAAGACATTATTTAAATGTTGTGGCCAAAAAACAGAAACAGAATACAATCAAGCAGTAAATAGATTAACTAAATCCAATCTAGTAAGGAACCAAGCTGGCTGGAGGATTATAGACTTAAATCAGACTAGAGAAGGTATAACCAGAATCCAAAGCAGGGGTACTAAGCCTATTCTATCACTACATGTGTATATGGAGACCTCACTGATAACAGCATGTAAGGAAGAGGGGGTCTATGTATCCCTTGTAATTGTAAGAAAAACCTCCCTGGATACCTGCAGCCCCCAACCTAAAGAGCCAGCAAAACAGCTCTGTGGCTGATAGTAGAAATGCTTCCACTACAGTGAGTAAATATCCACTGAGCGGGAGAGCTCCAAAATGCACGGAAATAATGTTATAAATCAAATCTTTCTGATATTTTTATGTTTGATATTTAAACTGTTTATAATATTTAAGAGAATTTGGCACATTAGAGTATCTAATAGATGAGCATTGAGACTCATCTAATTGAGTGATGGAGTAGCTGAGACTTGTGACTTCAAGTTAAAAGCTATGGTAGAATTTTGCTAAATTTGTTACAATACTGGAATGTTTAGGAGAATCTAAGTTTCACCGTGGTCATACATTTAATTTACTAGACTTATGAGAATTAGGAAGATTTTGTTTGCTAGGCAGGCAAATGAAGTTTAAAAACAGAATGTTAAAATTATTAATGCCTTAAATACACCAGTGCCATGACAGTTTACAAATGCCATGATATGACCCAGAAGTTACCCTATATAGTTCTGGAAGCTACCTGATCCTTTCCCAGACCAGAAAGTTCATGAATAACCTGTCCCTTAATTAGCATATAATTAAAAGTAGGTATAAATACAGCTATCCAGCAATCCACAAGTGCTATCGGCTGCTACTCTGTCTATGAGATAGCCCTGCTCTGTCTATGGAGCAGCCATTTTGCTGTACACTGTTGCTCTAATAAATTTGCTTTCTTTCACTGTCAGCTTGCTCTTGAATTTTTTCCTGAGTGAAGCCAAGAACCCTCCTGAGCTAAGCCCCAATTTGGGGATTTGCCTGTATTAATGAGACCTCATGTCTGTAAGAAATTGTAAAATTAGCTAGGTGTGGAGTCATGCTTCTGCTACTCAGGGGAGGCTAAGGTAGGAAGACTGTATTAGCCCAGGATTTCCAGGCTGCAGTGAGCTATGATTATGTCACTGTACTCCAGCCTGGATGATGGGTTAATATCCTGTCTTAAAAAAAAAAAAAAATTGAAAATTGGAAAACAAGGTTTGTAAGTTAAAAGCTTAAAGAAAAACCAGGTTTTTAAATTTATAACATTAATGAACGAAATATTAATTTTTTAATGGCTGGGAAATAAGTGTTTTGGGAGCACAAATGTCCTATCAAAGATACCAAACAATTCACAATGATATTGATCACGGATATGAGGGGACAGCATCTGGAGCCTATTTAGCAAGCACCTACTACATGTCACCAACTGGGAGTACAAAGATGAATGGGACAGCATGGTGGAAAAGACAACAGACAAGCAATGGCAACAACATGTCTGAGAAAAGTAACTTAAAGGAGAAAAGGCTAGCATGTTTGGGGAGCTTGGCATGCCAACCTACATTTGAGAGGTAGGGCCGGTTCTCCCAGAGAGAGCCAGACAGTGTGACTGGGGAGCCACCTAGAACAGTGGCTGGCAATGGTCTCAATTGAGCCAAACAGATTATCTATAGAGAAAGAGATAAAAGAGATGGTTTTAAGGGCTCCATAACGGAGGTCTGAAACAGCTGCCATGGTAGAATCAATAAGAATAAAAAAGAAATTGCCAAGAAGCAAAGCTGCATCTCATGCTTCTGAGGTTGTCTCCACTTACACAGTTCCCTAGTTGGCTGCAAGCTCATTGTTATGCCAATAGCAGCATTCAGTTGAATGCACAGTATGAACCAGGAAGCATCTGGAATCAAACTAGAAGAATCTGGAATCAATCTACTACACAGGGGAGTTTCAGGTTGGCACTAAAAGAGAGTTCACAAACTGTGACTACAAAACCCCAATGACACTTTAGATAGGCATAGTCCTGTGTTCTCAATCCTGGCTACACTTCAAAAAATACTAAGCCTCACCCCAGATCTACTGCATCACACTCTCTGGGGGTTGGAGGCGCAGGATATATGTATGTGTGCATTGCTTTGGTATTTTTTTTTTTTTGTCATAACAGTAGTAATACATACTCACTGTTAAACAAAAATCTCAAACACAAGTATATAAAGGAGAAAGAAAAATCTCCCTTCTTCACCCTGCCTAACACCCCAAAGGTACAAAGGTATATATTCTACGACAGATATAAGTGTGTTAGTAAAGCTTCCCAACTAATGGATATATAAATAGGTATGTGATAAAAACAACTTTAATGCAATGCTAATGGTAGAATCTAGGTGGTGAGTGTTCACTGCAAAATTCTTCCAACATTTCTATATGTTTTAAAACTTTATAACGAATGTTGGGAAATCTCTAACTTATTAGGATACAGAGCTGTGTTGACAACCACTGGTCTAAGCCATAACCTGGATTTACAAATGAGAGAACTTTAGGCAAGAGAGGTAATATTAACTGCCCCAAAGCACAGGCGGAGATCCCAGGAACCCAGCACTTTGGACCTTTTGTCTAGTGTTCTTTCTACCACCCCATACAACTTCCAGCAGCAAGAGGCAGCCCTAAACCAGATCAGGAAAGGAGGCTTATGGGAGGTGCCTTTGCTGGACTTTATCTGACTGGGATTCTTGGGTTTTGAGTCTTGCTGGTAGCAGAACACAACACTAAACATTCTGGAACTAGACTGCTATAATATTTAGTTTTTATATCACTGATTAAATTATACCTGTCTACCTTACTGCCTCACATTGCCTTCAAGAACTTTATGATCCCAGAGAAAATTCAAGCAGACACTCACCCCCACTTGTCACAAAGGTATTTAAGTTCATTGAAACTCTATGGCAAAGAGAAAGAAAAATGATGTTTCCAAAACTTTTAACCTTTATCTTCTGAAGACAAGAAAGAGTACCAAGCCATTTAGCTTGTAAGGGACTCTTACAATGTGATGATAGGTAAAAACACTCCTGAACAAAGTGAATATTAAGACAGCAAATCACAATTGCTGAATGGAAAATATTAATATGAGTAAAAGGTTGTAAAACAGTCTTTATAAATGCGAAAATTTATTTTGTGAGAGAGTGGAAAGATTAAGATTAAATTTATAAATCTGAATTCCAAGCAATAATATTACAGAATAATGGCACTGTTTATTGCCAAATTTTATATACAACTTTTTCCTTTTCTCATATAAAACTTAGAAAAAGGCTTTTTAACTGATGGAATCTCTTTATGAAAGAACCCAAACTTGGATAAACTGAATGTTAGGGCTGTATCTTCCAGCCAAGGCAAGTTTCTAAGGCTGCCTCCTTCTCCTAGCTTTTCACTCTACCCAGCAACTAACAGTATAAAAAGTAAAGAGGCACAGAAATCAGGATACCTGGGCTGGGCATGGTGGCTCATTCCTGTAATCCCAGCTTTGGGAGGCCGAGGTGGGCAGATCACCTGAGGTCAGGAGTTTGAGACCAGCCTGTCCAAACATGGCAAAACCCCATCTTTAAAAAAAAAAATAGAAAAATTAGCTGGGCATGGTGGCGTGTGCCCATAGTCCTAGCTACTTGCGAGGCTGAGGCACAAGAATCGCTTGAACCCAAGAGACAGAGGTTGCAGTGAGTTGAGATCATGTCACTGCACTCCAGCCTGGGTGACAAAGTGAGACTCTGTCTCAAAATAAAATATAAAAATTTTAAATCAGGATATCTGGTTTCCAGTCCTGGTTCTACCACTAAATTGCTTTTCTTCACCTTCCTTAGCTGATGAGACTAAATTGTCTTTAGGGTGCCTTATAAGTCTAAAACTGGATTGAATACCTATTGTGCTACCTAAGTGACATTTGGTAAGCAATGTCCCTAAAGGGTCATTGTAAATCCCACTACCTTCATATTTCCTCATATTTTGTCATTCTTGCATATCATCCTCTCATCCCCAACCAGTCACCCAAGTTACCTACAAGGGGAAATTACTCCCAATGCAAAAGAGGAGCCAGTCTTTGTAAAAGGCATTCACTTTTCCTTTTGTTTGCTTAGTATTTACAAAACAAATTAAGGCAAAAGGTCAAGTGACCAGCGGGTGGGCCCTAAAGGTGAAGGAGATTTAAGAATAATCCTAATTAAATTAATCCTTAGACTAGCTCTTACAGGCTACCATTATTTTTATGGTAAATTCTAGCAGCCCCTTCACATTAGAAGTTATTCTTGCTCAAACAATGGTCCACAAAAGAGATCCCTAGATCACTAGAACCCTTGCCCCTGTATCCCCCCAGTGAAAGGTCTAGAAACAAAAGTAAACTGAAGTGGTAACTCTCATCCTCTCAGGCAGGTGGTGCCCTGGGTCATTTCTGATGCTGAATCCCTGGGGTGGTTACGAACCAAACCATTAACTTATCCAAGCTCTAGGGTGGGTCTGGAGAGATACAGAGAGCCCTCGAAACATGGTTCTGAGAGCCTCGGCTCCAGCAAGCACTCCAGTCACCACCCAGCTGAGGCTGGGGAACCTGGGCATCCAGGACATAGGACAAGCCCAGAGCAAGCATGGAGCCAGACCGCCTGGCCTGGGGTCCTGGGTTTCCCCATTCCTGGCTAAGAAACCTGAACAGATTACCCCCAGTGCTTCCATTTCTCCTCGTGTATAGTAGGGATAATAATACTGCTATCTTTAGGGTTTTCTGAGGCTTAAGAAATGAATTCATGAATGAACAGCACTTGGCAGATAGTAAGCACTCACTAAGTGTTAACTATTCTCATCATTCAGCCTGTTAGCTTTTCTTCTCAGTGCTGCCTACATTCATCAATTGATAACACAGTACACATTAGTAAATTAAAAAAAAATAATAATAATAATTGGTGCTTAAAAACACAATAGCAGGGGAAAAGCTACTAGGTTTTTTGTTGTTGTTTTGTTTTTTGTTTTTCTTAAAAATGAAACATGCAAGTAAAAAGCTCTTATCTCTAAGAACTCATAATGGTAATCAAAAAATAATAATATGAACTAGGTGTTAGTGGCATCACCTCTAGCCTTGGAGTGGCTGCTAACAAGCACATGAATGCTGTGCTCTTATTTCTCATCCTTTTACTACATTCCAGGCTACATGTTAAGACTTTCATTTACTACTTCAAACAACACAATGGTAGAGATCCATATCATTTTCGTTATTCAGGTGAGATACTTGAGATTCTGAGAGAACAGACATATTCCCATGGTCACACGATTACAAAGCAGTAGATCAAGGAATCCAGCCCAGATCTGTTTGATAACACTGTTCCCCAACCACTTGTCCCACTATCAGGTATCATTTATGTTCTGATTTAATAAAGAATGTAAAGCAACTAATAATAAAAGAAATATGCATTCACACCCATGGATTGGTTTTCTCTTAGATGACAGGGTCTCAATTTGGGTCTATGGTCTCCTTCTGATATCAAATTTTGTGGGACTATGGTCTACATGTCATTTTTTAAAAATGTATTTCCAAGGAGGTGCACTTCTAGCAACCTCCTTTGGGGATGAAAAAATAATTTTCTTTCTGTTTGAAAGACTGCTATTTTAATGTGCTTAGTTTTTCACCTGGACAGCCCCAAACAAGCGTTCTTTAAATGCTAATTTTAAAAGCAAGATGTTTTTATACATAATTATTTTTTAGTTGGAGAGGGAAGAATGAAGGAGGCAGTGTAATCAGGCTTTGAATGGTGTATCTTGTTCTCAGATTACAATTCTCTTTGCCTTAAAGAAGTACAACAAAAGGTACTTCCTCCTGAGCATTAGAGATCTTTAGACTGAAATATAGTTTGCAGAAGAAATTATACTTGATTCTTAAAAAATAAACTTCATACAATCGTTTGTCTTCAAATGTATTTCCCCTGTAGTCAGTTATTCCCTACTTTTTATACTCATTTATGAGATTGTCCAAGGAAACAAAATTGGTTTTGCTGTAGGGAAGGTGACTGATGATTATAGAAAAGAATGCCAAAAGTTTCTGTGTTCATTGTAGAAAACACGTGGACAGTGGCCATCTCATTTTTGTCTTTGCCTACGCATCATTTCTTGTGCCTGCGTGTGTTCACATGTGTGCATGTGCATTCACATATGTTGTGGGGGAAGGGTAACTGTGCAAATGCACTTTCCAAATGTCAATTAAAGAATGATGTGTGCTCTACTCCATTTCCTTTTAGGTCTTTTCATCTATTTGGATGTTTAACCTCTACTCACTAAGGAGTAAGTTAATCAAAAAACTCAATCTTTCTCAGGTGTTGCCTTCTCCAGGGATATAATCTCAAGATGTTGATCTCTTTTCTATTCAATTAGTTACACCCCATGACCTAAAAAAAATATTGGGTTGCTCCAGTCTTCTAGCTATAAAATGTTGATGCAATGCAGCAGACCCTTAAGGAGGTCAAGATTTAGAGATAAATTGCTTTGGGTTTAGTTTCTGGCTATTCTTAAGATTTCATTAAAACATACCACACAGTTTAATAGTTTTGAATGTTATAATTATTTAGCTTCCTTTTCTCAACCAGAGATTCACTAGACTAGTTTTGAGAGGGTAAAACCACATAAGGTATACAGACAGTTATATTTTTTCAAGACGGACTTTAGAACAGGAGTTGGCAAACTTTTTATATAAGAAGAGCTGGCAAACTTTTTATTTAAAAGGGCCACGGGCGCGGTGGCTCAAGCCTGTAATCCCAGCACTTTGGGAGGCCGAGGCGGGTGGATCACGAGGTCAAGAGATCAAGACCATCCTGGTCAACATGGTGAAACCCCGTCTCTACTAAAAAT
>NW_016107333.1:18348684-18360646 GCF_001604975.1 Cebus imitator | reverse complement strand
TGCCATTGCATTCCAGCCTGGGTAACATGAGTGAAACTCCGTCTCAAAAAAAAAAAAAAAAAAAAGGGGGGGGGCCAAACAGTAAATATTTCCTGCTTTGCAGGCCATTTGATCTCTGATGCAACTACTCAACTCTGCCATTGTAGCATGAAAGTAGCCATGGACAATATGAAAACAAATGAGCATGGCTATATTCCAATAAAGTTTTATTTGCAAAACCAGGCAGCGGGCCATATTTGGCATGCAAGTAATAGCTTTCCAAACCTTCCTAGATCACATCAAGGGGCTGAATTTCTAAAGGGCTGATCTTCAACCTGGCATCACAATGGAGGTTATTTTAAAATTTACTTGGTTGCTACATAATCATTCATTATAGTGTACATTTATGTTTTATGCACTTGTCTGCATATGTGTAATATTTCACAATAAAGCTGGGTTTTTTAAAGCTAAGAACCAAGGGATACAGGGAAGATGGCTGGTCAAGACTTAAAGGCAGTTCTCTTTGTATACTATAGGGAACATTTCTGGGTAAGTCAGAGATTTTCTCAGAGACTGAGAAATGTTGGAGTTGGAAGAAACTTATGTAGTACAAGATCCTTCCCAATGCAGGAATTCCTCTTGCAACATTCTTGGCAGGTAATCAGTTGACCTCTGAGGCAATGTGTCTAAATTTTCAGGGAAAGGATAAAGCCAAATTGACCCTCTTTAATTATTTCATTCAGTAAATATTCTTGTGCAATGACCAGGTTCAATAATGTAATGCTTGGTTCTTTGAGAACACAAATATCTAAGACACTCTGAGTCCCTTATGGAGCTTGTAGTCTAACTGAAGAATAAGACAGAACATAAACTCTAAGGTGATGGCATTTGAAGGTAAGGCATTTGGAGATGGGGCTAGGTCTTCATAACCGGCATTAGTGCCTTTATGAAAGAGGCCCTAGTTTCCTGTCCCATCTACCATGTGAGGATACCCTGAAAAATACCATCTATGAACTAGGAAGCAGGATTTCACCAGACACCTAATCTGCTGGCACCTTGATCAAGGACTTCCCAGCCTCTAAAACTGTGAGAAATAAACAAATTTCTATTGTTCATAAGCTGGTCAGTTTATGTTACTTTGTTACAGTAGCCCAAGTGGGCTAAGACCACTTCAAATGTAGGAGACAGGATACCTCTAATAGGAGAGAAGGAAGAGGATAGAATTGGGGACAAGTAACAGGAGACTTCAAAGGCAACATTCATGTTCTTTTGCTTAAACTGGAGAGTGGATATACAAGTGTTCGAGGTCGTGTGATTTTTTACATCTTCCTTACACATCATAAATATTTTATATCTACTCAATAATTAATGAAAGCCAATTATTAAAAAGAATTAAAGAAGGCTGAGAGGTTTCTTCTGACCAGGAAGAATGAAAGGCTGAAAGCCACCACGGTGATATCATTTTTCCTTTGTATCTACTTAACCAGTTGGTAGCAGTTTACAGAAGAGCTGTCTTGGGATTTGCAGCTGCGTCAGACTCAGAAGGAAAAATTATGCAATCAATTAGCAGCATCTGCCCTGCTCACAGATTTAGGGAAGCGGTACTCCCTGATGATTTGGTATCCTGGGGATGAGGTTTCCCTACCCCATACTCATTCCACTATGCCACATGGACTCCCTGTGAATCATATGTCATCTGTGTCAGGTTTTGAAAGACAAGAAGAGATCTGGTGTGAGGGAATGTAATGTGCCAGGCAGAGGAGTAGAAATGGTAAAGGCAGGAAAAGAGGTAGGAAAACATGGGCCTATGTGTAATTCTATATTTTGAATCAATACCAGACTCTCTTTTGATCTTCTTTTTTTTTTCAAATCTATATTTTATTGCATTTTAGGTTTTGGGGTACATGTGAAGAAAATGCAAGATTGTTGCATAGGTACATACATGGCAATGTGGTTTGCTGCCTTCCTCCCCATCACCTATATCTGGCATTTCTCCCCATGTTATCCCTCCCCAACTCCCCACCCCACCGCTGTCCCTCCCCTAGTTCCCCCCAACAGACCCCAGTGTGTGATGCTCCCCACCCTGTGTCCATGTATTCTCATTGTTCAACACCCGCCTATGAGTGAGAACATGCGGTATGTGATTTTCTGTTCTTGTGTCAGTTTGCTGAGAATAATGGTTTCCAGGTTCATCCATGTCCCTACAAAGGACACGAACTCATCATTTTTTATGGCTGCATAGTATTCTCTTTTGATCTTCTAAACTCATCAACAAATACATATTGTACACCTCATACAAGCACATGATCATTCCTTCAAATATCTGAAGGCTGTAAAGCTATATTACCACGTCGTGCTTCCTCAACTAGTACCAACCTGAATGTTCTCATGGTGATAATAATAGTGGCCATGAGTTCACTATCTACAATATCTATGACAGGCCCTACTAAATGTTCTTTGACTGCTAACATACCTACTTAGCCCTGATACAGTCCAGCTTAGTTCTGGTCCTCCAGGAGAAGAGTCAATTTCCCACTGAAAATCTTGAGGAGTCTGGCTCCTGCCAAAATCCTATGTGTGATTTTTCATATGTTATCATAGGCAATGACAAAGACTTTGCCTAGCAGAACTCACAGGGAATGCTGCCCTGCCCACGTCAGACTTGGTGTACAAAGGATGTATGGCCATCTCTGCAGGGAGCTGCAGTCAAGGACTCAGGCCCTACTGCCTGGACACACTCATGTATACCTGCATTCCTAACCTAGACATCTTCATTCAGAAGCCTCTTTATCTATGGCCAGTGGTCACCCAGGCCTTCCTCAGGTCCTTCTAACAAGACCTCCTTATCAGGGGTAAGGAAAATCTGGAAGATACTTTTCTCCCTTCTGATTCAGTACTCAGTAGTTTTTCACTACTATCCCTTCCCCTCTCCTTTCTCCTAGCCCCTGGGTCCACAAAACTGCAGGAGTCTTTTATTCAGGGTTCTAACCACAGTGAGATAGCCCTCATGTCTGCACTGATACACCTGACCCTGGACAAGTATACTAGTCCATGGAGGAAAATGGAACTGGTGTGGGGGTGGTGGTGCTTTCTCTAGCTTAGCTGCTTGCTTACACTATTACTGTAAGTGATTAAAGTCTTGACTGCTGCTTTCATTTTGGCTTGCTCTCTTAATTGGCTATCCTGACACCTGATAGCTCAGCTATCTCCAGCTCAGTTAAGATCATGACAGATCGCTAGGGTCTATGCAAGAGTCAGCAGAGTTGGTTCTGCCTGTCATTTCCATGGTCTATCTTTCCTGTCCACCCCCTGATCTGACTCTAGATGAGCTCTGATGAACAGGTCTGCCTTGACCCCCATCAAACCCTTCTTTCCTGCCACACCTGCCTACAGCAGGTTAGTTCACTGGCCCAGAATTGGTAGTTCTAATTTAACCCACTCCTCTTCAATGTATCAGTGATATGAAGAGTATTTGATCATATTTTTAAATAACTTAGATTTGGCTCTAAAATGTATATTTTTAAAGATAGGCATATTCAATGATTTAAGAATTCTCAGTAACTTAAACCAATAGGTTAAATTTGGATTCTGGATGCCCACCAACTCCACTAATTTACCTTCCATTTTTCCAGCCTTTCATCTTTCCAACTGTGTTCTATGTGCTAAACACTGTGCTATTTCTAACAGGTATAAAACAGAGTCCCTGCCCCCTTTGTAAGAAGGGATCCTACAATCAAACTAGATACAGATAAGTAAATGCAAACAGGGCCTCTTACACTCTGTTAATTCTGAAATCTATGGATCTCCAGGGCCTTTTAAAATCTGCATCATCAATTCTACCAGGAACAGGGGGTTAAATATGAGCTCACAGGTCCCAGCTACAAGTCCTCCTTCTCACCTCCTTCAATGCAAGAGCTGTTTGTGACCCTTACTTTCACCTAAGGAAAGAGAAAACAAGGAAACTAGAAGAAACTCTTTTCTTTTGTTTGTCTCTGTCTTGGTTTCTATAACCTTTTCCATTGAACTTTTATGTTTTCAGCTATTCTGTCCTTCATACTTCCAAAAAGGATGCGGATGGTTTAGTATAAGACAGTTAGTTTAGTATAATACAGCTATTAAGATAGAAACAGAAAATCAAAACCTATGTAATGAGAGGAAGAAGAAAGAATCTGAAATTTTAGGCCAGTAATTTTCAAACTTTAGTGTCTAAGAATAAACAGCGTTCTGTCTTAAATGCAGATTTTCAGGCTCACAATAGAAAAATTATACATCAGAGCATCTGGGGCAAGAACCGGAGTCCACATGAACAAGCACTCCAGGTGATTCTGATGGTAGTAGCCTAAGGACAGTCCTCTAAGAAACACTGGCACTGGCTAAAATATTCTATAATTGAAACGAGTTTTTCGTGTCCTGGTAGCCAAAGCAAAAAGAGAAAACACTGTGTTACACAGCTATTGCAATATTTAACCAGAAACAAACACTTTTAAAAATTCTAAAAGTAATATGACATGTGTTTTATTGCTGTCTGCATAATGAACAATGTCTATGCTGAATTACTTGGAATCAATAAATGGTAACTCCTAAAACTTTAGAAAATTGGCTAAGAAAAAAATTACATGAAAGTATATCAAATAGTACTCAATAAAATTCAGTTTATTTTACCTACTGGAAATATATGTTAAGTAAATATCTTATAATCAACTATTATAAAGTTGCCTCTGGCTCCTAAGCTTCCATAAGAGATGGCTTGTGGTAGGTGTTTTAAGTTCAAGCGACTTAATGCACTCCTACCACACAGCTATGGGGTAAGAGAAGTAGAGGTCATATTAGATATAATGAGTGAAAAAATATAATTCTAGAATGCATCTGCACTTAATTATGTCCAAAGAACTGACTTAATGATTTCCTAGGAATAATCTATAATCCAGATGAACTGCCTTTCTATAATAATCCTTTACTTTGTACATCCTTTTTAAACATCACAACAGCACCATGCAAATTTCTAACAACCTCATTTCACAAATAGAAAAACTAGGCTCAGAGTCTAAGGGACGTGCCCATGGACAACAGCTGGTAAGGGCAGAGGCAAGACTGAAACCCCAGGGTGTCCTCTTTCTACCCCAGTGGGATGCCTACACCATAAACTCTCCTTGTTAGATCATAACACCAAAGTAACAATTACATTTCTTTTATCTTTACGATATCCTACGTACCTTTCTGCATTATTTATTAAGAGTTCAGATCAATTTCAGGGGTCATCTAGATCACTAGCATCTTTCCTTTGTATTAAAATTACAAATGCAAACCTCTCAGTATATTCTTGCATCCTTGATGAGGAAAGTGAGGATGCACAATTCTGTAATGTATGTAATCCAAAAAAAAAAGACTTCCAAAATCTTCCTCTGACAAAATATGGATTTTTAGGCTTAAAAATGATTATGCAAATGGGTTTTTTAATAGGTTTTTTGTCATTGTATTTTGGTTGTTTCCTGGTTTCAACAGAGAAGCTACTTGACACATTGTTAATAGCTACCTGAACAGATGGTTTTTCACATGTTAGATGCTATCGGAGGCACAGAGATTCATGACATGACATTTTTAATATCTGCTAATTACTTGAATCTAAGAGCGTCAACATCTTTTTGAGATTTTTATAAAAACGGAATTGTGATGCCAAACTTAATACTACACCCACACTCCCTGAAAGGTCTAACTGTGATATGAACTCAGTACGGGAAATATAAAAATTCAGGAAAGATACACCATTTTAAGTTACACAAAAATATCAAATTTTCTGTTGTTCAGAAATACTAGTAAAACCATTAACACAAAAGTATGACATTTATAACTCAAAGCCATAATAAACCAAGTAAAGCAACAAAATTCAACAAACACACTGAAGAACTACTATGTAGAGGCACTGTGCAAGACGCTGAAAATATATAAATAAGAAAGTTCTTGACCAGAGGCACTCAGAAACCAAGTAAAGAGCCAAATATGTTGGCATATAAATTTTAATACAGTGTGGTGGAATGATGTTCATCAGATGGCAGAATACGACACTCCAGTGCTGGTCCCCTCAAAGAAACATCAATTTAAACAATAATTCAGATACAAAAATATTTTCACAAGAGCCAAGGAATCCAGGTGAGAGATTATAGCATCTAGGTGTAGCAAAGACGACATATTGAGAGAGAGTAAGAAGGACAGTTTCACATTACCCATTTCATGCCTCTCCCAAGCCCAGACAGCACAGTGCAGAGATATCCTCTGAATAGCAGAAGAAAAAGGAAGTGGGCACTCAACCTGTCCATGGACCCTAGCACCAGTGAAACCTGGCACCAGGCCAAGCCCTATGGCCCCAGGATCCAAGCTTGTTTTCATGAGCTCATGCCCCAGGCCTATGCCAGTGCCAGGCCAGCTCCAGAACCCTAGGCTTCAGGCCAACTCCCTCAACCCCAGGCTTCAGGCCTACCCCCATACCAGGTCAGTTCCCATGGCCCAAGGGACCAGGCTGGCACCCACAGAGACAGGGTGACTGCTGAAGCCCCATGTTCCACTAGACCTAGGGTCCAGGCTTGCCCCACTCACTCCCCACTCAGCTTCCAGAACTGCTCCCTCAGAACTAGCTTCTAGTCCATCACCCCATGGACCCAGCCTTCATGTGAGTGGGGAAAAGGTGTAGGGTTTTTGTATGTGGTCAAAGTAAAGTTGTTCTCAGCTTAAAATACACTTTTATAACTGTAGTGGTTTCTCTTCTCCATGGTTTTGCTTTCCAAAGTTTCAGTAATCCATGGCCTAATATGGTCTGTAAATATTAAATGAAAAAGTCCAGAAATAAACAATTAGGTTTAAAATTGCATGCTATTCTGAATAGTATGATAAAATCTTGTGTTGTTACGCTTTGTCACACCTGGGAAAATGAATCATCTCATTATCCAGTATATTCATGCTACTATATACACTAACTGCCCATTAGTCACTTAGTAGTTGTCTAAATTATCAGATTAACCATCATGGTATCACAGTGCTTGTGCTCAGGTAACCTTTATTTGTCTTAATAATGGCCCCAAAGTACAAGATTGAGATGCTGGCAATTTGCATATGTCAAAGAGAAGCTATAAAGTACTTCCTTTAAAGGAAAAGATGAAAAAATATTTTGTGTATTTACTACACACAAAAAAAGGAATCAAAGTATACCATTAAAAAAACAAAATCAACAAGAAACACAGTGATAAAGAATGGAACAAAAACTACAAAACAGTCAGAAAACAACCAAACAGCAATAGTAAGTCCTTACCTACCAATAATTACTTTAAATGTAAAAGGATTAAATTCTTCAATAAAAAGACACACAGTGGCTGAATGAAGTCTAAAAAATATAGCTATATGCTGCCTACAAGAGACTCACTTTAGCTTTAAGGACACACATAGGCTGAAAGTTTAAAGATGGAAAAAGATATTCCATATAAATGGTAACCAAAAGAGAACAGAAGTATTCAGACAATACAGACCTAATCACAAACTGTCACAGGAGAAAATAAGATGATAATATGATGATAAAGAGGTCAATTAATCAAGAAGATACAGCTGTAAATATATATGCACCCAATGCTTAGCACCTAAATATATAAACAAAAATGAAGGGTGTAACAGTGAGAAACACAATACTAATAGAAGACTTCAACAGCCCATTTTTAATAATAATTTATTCAGAAAATCAATCAGAAAAGAGCAAACTTGAACAGCACTACAGACCAAATGGACTTCCAGCCCAACAGTAGGAGAACGCATGTTCTTTTAGGTACACATGGAACATTCTTCAGAATAGATCACATATTAGGCCATAAAATAAGTCTTAACAAATTTAAGAATATTGAAATAATAACTAGAATCATTTATACCGTAACAGAATAAAAATAGAAATCAATAACGAATGAAATTTGAAAAATTCACAAATATTTGGAAAGTAAACAACACACTCCTGACAACCAATGGATCAAAGAAGAAATCAAAACGGAAATACAAAAATATCTTGAGACAAATGTAAATGGAAGCACGACATACCAAAACTCATAGGATGTGACAAAGGAATTCTAAGAGGGATATTTATAACAATAAATGCCTACATTAAGAAAAAAAAGAAAGATCTCAAATAAAGAAGCTAACTTTATACCTCAAGGAACTAGAAAAAGAAGAATAAACTAAGCTCAAAGTCAGCAAAAGGAAGGAAATAAGATCAAAACATAAAAGAAATAAGAGCAGAGAAAACAGAATACTATATGGTTTTAAAGAGGAAAGGAATTCTATCATCTGCAACAACACAGATGAACCTGGAGGACAGAATGCTAAGTAAAATAAGCCAAGCACAGAAAGGCAACTACTGCATGATCTTACTTACATGTGAAATATTTAAAAAGTCAGTCTCATAGAAACAGGGAGTAAAATGGTGACTACCAGAGGCTGGAATGAGAGGAATAGGGTAAAGGGAGACATTAGTCAAAGGGTACAAAATTTCAATTAGATGGGATGAATAAATTTTGGAGATTTATTATATAGCATGGACACGAGAGCTAATAAAAATACACTGTATATTTCAAAACTGCTAAAATAGACTTGAAATGTTTTCATCATAAAAAAACAAGTAGTTGAGGGGAAGAATATATCTACTAGCTTGATTTAATCCTTCTACAATGTATTCATATATCAAAACATCACACTGTACCCCATAAATATACATAATTATTATTTATAATTTTAATTAATTAATTTTAAAACTAGAAAAGATCCATCTAAGAGCCTTTTTTTTTTTAAATACAAACAAAGGCCAGACGTGGTAGCTCACATCTGAATTCCTAGCATTCTGGGAGGCTAAGGCAGAAAGATTACTTGAGCCCAGGAGTTCAAAGCCAGCGTGGTGAGACCTTGTCTCTACAAAAAACAAAAATTAAAAAATTAGCCAGGTATAGTAGCCTATGTCTGTGGTCCCAGATACTCAGGAGGCTACAGTGCTGGGATCCCTTAAGCCTGGAAGGCTGAGGCTGCATGAGCTATGATCATGCCACTGCACTCCAGCCTGGGTGACAGAGTGGGACCCTGTCTCAACAACAACAACAACAACAACAAAAAATAAACAAAACCGACAAATCATTAGCTAGGCTTGGAAAATAAAAGTATACTCAAATAAAATTATAAAATAATGAGAAAGTATTAGAAATGAAACCACAGAAATACAAAGGCCATAAGAGTATGGATAACTATATACTCATCATCTAACAGAAATAAATTCCCAGAAACACACAAACTACCAAGACTGAATCATGAAGAAATAAAATCTCTGAACAGAAGAATAACAAGAAAGGAGATTGAATCAGCAATTGAAACCTTCCAACAAATAAAAGTCTAGGAGCTGATGTCTCCACTGGTAAAATCTACTAAACACTTAAATAATTAACACCAATCCCTCTCAAACTCTTTCAAAAAATTGAAGAGGAAGAAACAATTCCAAACTCATTTTATGAGGCCAGCATCACCCTATAACCAAAGCCAGATGAGGACACTACAAGAAGAGAATATTGTAGGCCAATATTCCTGATGCTCAATAAATATCAGCACAATCAATTAAACAGAACATTTAAAGGATTATACACCATGATCAGGTCAGCCTCTAAGGAGACCTAATATACTTAACTGTAGGCTGCATTTTAACTGTGGGAAAAGTCTCCTAACAGCCATGGACAGCTAAGGTAATTACCAGGTGACCATTTTTGTTTATATGCTTCCTCAGAGTATCGTTTAATCAAACGTGCTGATTATGTAAAAAGTAAAATGAATACTGTTGCCCACACTCTTATTTGAGAATGCAAGAGGTGAGTTCAGCAACCATTGCTGATCATGTGTGTTAATGGTATTGCTTGCTTGATTATACTGTTATTATTGCTATTAGGGTTTGCATGGAGAAAGTGTTCTATCTGAGGATAATTAAAGTAAGTAAAAATGTCAAATTACTTTACTTATTAAAAAATGTCCTGAGATAAAAAGAAAATTGGGCAAAACCTTGAGTTTTCTTAAAACAGCCAAGTAAACTTCTTGTGGAGGGAGTCAGGATTTTTAGTTGGGTTCCAGATAGTTAAGTTCCAGTTCCAGAACTGTTTTGTCAGAGAATATTAGACAAATCTAAGCAGTTCATCTCCAGTACTGCCACACTGCACTGTATATTAGCTGCCTTTGAGAACCATTTTTATGATAGAAACATGAATGTTATTAATATAATGAAATTGCATTTAAAAATGACAACAGCAGGAGGTATTCAAGCCCTTATTTGCAGAATGCCTAGATACACACTACTTGAGATCTTGTGGAATTGTAGTAATAGAAAAATATGTGTCTTGACATGGTACTCACCCAAGTACTACATCCTGTTATTCTCTACCCCAACAGGAAACAAAGGCAAGAATCAAATCCTAAAGGGACTTGAGATACAGAACAGTTGGTCTTCTATTTAAAAAAAAAAAAAAAAAAAAAAGTGGTTCCTAGGCCTTCTGTTTAGAACACAGAAAACAAGCTCTCCAGGTAACTATAGTAGTAAGCATATTCACCTTATAGGGCCAGGACAAAATAACACAAAACCCAACATGTGCTCAATAAAGAAGGACTGATGGATGAATGGAAGAAATGCAGTTATAAGTGGTGGCGAAATTCAAGGCCAATTCATGAAAGCCCCCATGACCTGAAATAAAACACCCAAGCCTACGTGAACTGAAAAGAGGGTAGTACACCAGGCACAAGCAGCTCCTGCAGCAGGACTGGGGAAGATAAGGGGATGCCAGCAAGAGCTGCCCCTTTGAAAGTCAGGAATTTGAAAACAGGTGACTGTGGATGGAGAAGGGGATAATGCGTAAGGAGCTGGAGAACAGGGCTGGCATGGCAAGGATGCTTACCTGAGTATCATATACCCCCTGGAGCACTTAATCCTTCGTGTGAATTAGTTGTATCCATTTAACCTTTTTTCTTGGTGGAAATAGGCCTACCTTGTTTCTGTTACAGCTCAACAGCTTCAAAATAAGAAAAAAATATTCCTTAAATCTGTTGCAGGAGTAGTACCCACTGGTTCCTGGGGTGATAGTGCTGCCAGGCCTGTGGGTTTCTGGTTGGTGGGTACAGACCCTTGTGGCCATATGGAATCCAGAGAAACTGGGCTCCAATGCTGACACTGAGCAAAAGTTACAGAAAACAAACTCCCTGCCAGTATAGTATGCCATATCCAGAATTCTAAAGGCAAGCCAAGCAGGCATGGTGATCGAAGAACCCTATGACTATAACCAGACAATGCTGGTTCAAATCCCTGCTCTCCTACATACTAGGCTCCACATCTTGGGCAAATTATTTAATCTCTCTGACTTAGATTTCTCATCTGTAAAATGAAACCAATATCTCATCTAGTACTTCAAAAGCTGTTCTGAAGACTCAATGGAATAACTGATTCATTCAACAAATATCTACTAAGTGCCTACTATGTTCTGAGCACTGTTTAAGTGCTGAGGACTCAGCAGTGAACAAAACAGGAAGAACTCCCTGCCCACATGGAATCTGCATTCTAGTGGATTAATATATGTCCACAGATGAGGCTTGGCCCAGAGTATGTGTCAGGACATGTCAATATTAGAACTTCTCCTTGTTTTTTTAGGGCCTGACCCAGAGATAAATTGAGCAGGTTCTGGAAGGGCCCGAGACCTCCGCCAGCAGAGCAGAGAGCCTACCTGCACTTTCCTTTGACTACAGTATCATCTAGTGTTGAAGATGAGCACTTGTCCCCAAGGAAGGGAGCACCTGCCTTCATGTCTAAGATTTCATGTGGAGGACTTTCTAGAAAAACCCATCCTTCTGGTCTCCTGCCCTTGCCAGAGGAGGCTTGCTTTTCAATTGTGAAAGTTAATCTAGTTGAAAGTCAAAAGCACTAAAACATTAAAACCCACCCTTTACA
>NW_016107333.1:18285555-18348649 GCF_001604975.1 Cebus imitator | reverse complement strand
AAAAAAAAAAAAAAAAAAAAAAAGCACTAGAGATTCTTGTCTCCTTTCTTCCCTCTCCACCTGACCAGCACGTATCAGTGGCTGCAGTATTGGCTCAAATTGTGCCTGAGGTGGGTAGACCTGGGGCCTGGATGGAAAGTGCAGAAGGAAGCATTATCCACCTTGGGCCCCATTCCCCCAACAGCTCTATCAGGGAAAAGGCAATATTTTCATCTCCATATGCTGAGCATCTGCACCTGCCTCGCAACTAGTTTTAAACTTTGGTGAGTTAGTTATTGGGTCCTGAAATCCCAGTATCTAGAATCATCTGGAAAGCCTCCAGTACCTTATAAAAATGACATTTGAGTAGTAAGAAATGGAAGCAGGATATGCTCACAATTATGGGAACTTTGTAAGGTTTCTACTACTTTTGTTACAGCCCCTTTCCTCCTAGTTATTAGTAATAAAGCCTCTGTGTGTTCAGGGAAGAAGCAGCAAGTACATTGGAGGGCAGGAGAGGTATGAGCTCTGGAAACGAAGCCCAGAAGCAGAGAAAGTAGGGCAGCTTTGGAGCAGGGGGTAGGGGTGGGTGGGAAGAGATTCAGAGAACAGCTAAGAAACTAGGACCTAGGTTGGGAAAGACGACTAGGATTGTGCAGAAAAGTCAATATAACAGGCCTGAGACTGCTTTCCTTAGAAAGGATTGCTTGCAGGGTTGGCACACGACTGGCATCTAAGAGCTTAGATTTCAGGGGGGGTTTCTCAAATCTCTAACTGATAAGAATGGCTCACCATGCCTAAACAGTTTGTGCAAGCAATGTGGTTTATGCTGAACATCTGATTTCCTGGGATTTTAGGACATGCTAAGCAGAGGTGCCTACATGGCCAATAAAATCCCTGGGTGCTAAGTCTCTAAGGAGCTTCACCAAAAGACACTTCACACATGTTGTCACAATTTGATGCTGGAGGAATTAAGCTCATCCTGTGTGATTCCACTCTGAGAAAACTTTCAAAAGCTTGTGCCTGGTTTTCTTCAGACTTTGTCCCATCCACCTTTCCTGGAAATTTGGCTGATTTTGCTTTGTGTTCTTTTCTTATAATAAATCTTAGCTGTGTAGAACACCGCCAAATAGGACTATGTGCTGAGCCTTGCGAGTCTTCCTAGCAAATCACCAAACCTGGAAGTGGTCTTGGGGACCCCTAATGCTAAGGACCCACTGGATATCAGCCCAAGAGATGAGACATGGGCTGGGGCTTAAGCAGCCAAAACTTGTTCATGCCTTCTAGACAGATGCCTTCCTTCCTCCATCCTTGAGGATCTAGGGAGGATTGAGTTTTGCTTGGAGTGGGGGAAGAATACAGTTAGGAGTTGGAAAAAAAAAGAAAAGGAAGGATAGAGCAAAGGGCACCATAAAGATAGGCTTGGCCAGCCAGCCGTGGAGGCTCACGCCTGTAATCCCAGCACTTTGGGAGGCCAAGGACAGTGGATCACCTGAGGTCAGGAGTACAAGACCAGCCTGGCCAACATGGCAAAACCTCATCTCTACTAAAAATACAGAAATTAGCCAGGCATGGTGGTGCATGCCTGTAATCCCAGCTATTAGGGGGGCTGAGGCAGGAGGATAGCTTGAACTTGGGAGGCAGAGGTTACAGTGAGCCGAGATCGTGCCACTGTACTCCAGCTTGGGCAACAGAGTGAAACTCCATCTCAAAAAAAACAAAAAAACATAGGCTTGACCATTAGTGGCCAGAGGCATTAAGGAAGTCCCTAGTAACCAAACGGGCAAGAGAAAGAGTTCTTTTGGAGAAAGAGGAAAGGAGAAAGTTAAGATATGTAGGATGAAAAGCAGGAGAGTGCCTACTTCAAACTTATCCTGAGTCTCTCTTTACCTAGAAAGGATCATGTTCCACCTTGATGAGTTTTCCACCTTGGCTTCACTTTCCAAACAAGCCCAGAAGGTACAGATGGAAATGAGAAGATGGCCAAGCCAGCTTGAGTATTTGGCTTTTCTCACCTCTTTGGCTGGCCCATGATGATGTATAGAAATCCTCCTCCATGCGTGCAGAACAGAAGAGGACCTGCAAACTGACATGGATGTAACCAAAAGGAATTTCTGAGTGATAAAGTGATATCTACCCGAACATCTTACAAGACTGGAGGGGAAGGTCCTGAAATAAGACTCCACAGCACAAAGCATTTATATCTACATATCTGTAAGAGGTGTGTAGAATTGTGTGTGTGTGTGTGTGTGTGTGTGTGAGAGAGAGAGAGAGAGAGAGAGAGAGAGAGAGTGAGTGTGAGTGTGTGTGTCTCGCTGTCACCTGGGCTGGAGTGCCGTGGCACAATCTCGGCTCACTGCAACCTCCGCCTTCCAGGTTCAAGGGATTCTCCTGCCTCAGCCTCCCAAGTAGCTGAGACTACAGGCACCTGCCACCATGCCTGGCTAATTTTTGTATTTTTAGTAGAGACAGGGTTTCACCATGTTAGCCAGGATGATCTTGATCTCCTGACCTCGTGATCCACCCGCCTCAGCCTCCCAAAGTGCTGGGATTACAGGCGTTAGCCACCATACCCTGCCAGAATTTTAAAACAGGAAAAGCCCTAGGGATTGACTCAATACTCATTTTGGAGAAGAGGGAAGATCAGAGAGGTTGGGCCCTCAGTGTAAGTCACACAGCCAGCACTCCTGACCAGCGTCTTCTTCACCTCTCTCATTGAGAGAGAAAGGAGCTTCAATTTGAGGAGAAAAACACACAGTGGAGTCAAATAGGTATCAGCTGTTAGGCTTTGGGGAGATTAGTCACCATCTCTGCTTTCTATTTTCTTGGCTATCAAACAAGGATAATGACTCCAAACAGAAGCCTGCTGTCAGTGAAAGCTCATGGAAAACAAGGCAATACATAGTAGATATTCAATGAACATTAGCCCCATATCACTCTCCTAAACATCACTCCAAATGACCTTCTTCAAAGCCTGCTGAAGTCCAGTGTTCCTCTGGGATCAAGATGGTGTCACACAAGAAGAAAGGCAGTGAAGTAAGAGTGTAAAGAAATGCATGGGAATGGCAAACTCCAAAGTCAGACCAGCAGTTACCTCAGAGGGGGAGGAAAGGGGTACATGGGGGCTTCAAATCTATCAGTCATGTCTGATGTCTGTAGGTGAGTGCTGGGTATGTGTGTTTTCGTCATATTGTTTTTATGCCTTTTCACATGACTGAAATATTTCACAATAAAATGTTTACATAAATAAAAAGAAACAAATCTTTGAGAAAGTAGCACATGAGACTATAAAGTCTTTATATAGGGGCAAAAAAGAAAGGAAAACCTTGGGAGCATGGGAAACTACCCCAGCAAGGCAGGCCGAGGGAAGGGGTCAGCAATAGGACACAGGGTGTTCCATGGGGAAAACAGGCTTAAAAGGGTACATCACCACCTTGACCTCTAGCACAGTTTCACCTGGCCCTCTAAGAAATATGCCAAGAAACTGAAAAAGTGGTTCCTATTTACACTTGCTTTCAAGCTTTAGGCTTGGCATGGTGCCTTCTGTCCAAGGAATGAGGGAAGCCACATAGCTACCGTTTAGCAGGCCTGAGGGAGGGGTCTCAGGTCTTATCAAGTCAGCTCAGTCACACTGACCACATAACCTGAGATGCTAAGCTTTGTTTAGTCTCTCTTGATATCCCTGAAGATGTGGGAAAGAGAACAAGAAAAAGAAATTACTGAGCCAAAATAAGAATTCATTATTGACTTGCTTTCCCCTGATTCTAGTCTCAGCCATGAATATTAAAATGCTCCAATTTTTCAGTCTGTTCTTAGTTGAACAAAAATATATAAATTTCGTAAGTCACATAGTAGGTGCTAAATAAATACATGAAAGGAAAGCAACATTCTTACCACACAAAAACACCTGCATATTGAGAGACTGGGGGCTAGTATGGTGAAATGGAAAGCATGTAAGATTTGGTGTCCAAAAACTTGAGATACAGTCCATGGTCCAATGTGTCTCCATGCAAAACACCTACCTTCTCTAGGTTTTCATATTCTCAAATGAGGATACATCCCAAAATATATGCCCATCTGGACCCTCAGAAAGTGACTTCATTTGGAACAAGGGTCTTTGCACATATAGTTAAGATTAAGGATCTCGATCATTCTGAATTAGGATGGATCCTAAATCCAATGACAGGTGTTTGTATAAGAGACAGAAAAAGGAAAGACAGACACAAAGAGAAGGCATAGACAGAGGAAGAAAATGGAGTAATGTTGTCACGAACCAAAGAATTCCAGGAGTCAACAGAAGCTGGAAAAGGAAAGAAAGGATTCTCCCTCAGAATCTTCAGAGAGAGCAGAGCCTGTTGCCATTTCTATTTCAAACTTCTGGCCTCCAGAATTGTGAAGGATAGATTTCTGTTGTTTTAGGCCATCCAGTTTATGATCATCTGTTGTGGCAGTCCTAAGAAACTAGTACACCTCCTTTACAGGGTGAACATGAACATCAAATAGGATCATGTGTATAAAGCACACTGTCAACTATTTAGAGTGATATAAATGGCACCTGTCAATATGGGATCACGACATTTAAGGGAATAACAAATCCTCTCAGGAGCCAAATCCCAGACTTTCACCTAAGGATACATCCCCAGCAGTTCTTTCCAGAGAGGACAGAATACTGGTGACCGTCTCTAAGGTTCTGCCTATTCTTGCCTTGCTGGCTCCCCAGACTGCCTCACTCCACTTGCACTTGTGCCTTTGAGGAAGATTTGAGTGTCATCTGGTGCAGAAAGAAGGTGCCCATCTGCTCCCAGGCACCAGTCACATAGCAAGCATTACACACCAAGGCCACCATCTGCACTAACAACTCACATCCAAGTACAGTTCAATGTCAGCCTTACTCTAATTCTGAATGAGCCAAGACCACAGGCAGCTGACTCTGGGGCCAGAATCTTTCCATGAACACTGCAATTCTGGATCAGAGCATTGCAGGCAGACAAGCTGGAGGCAGAAAAAGCCCTCAACTGCCAATCTCTGATCCAAAGATCCAGTTTAGGACATTTCTGGGTATGATGCGATCCTCACAATCTTTCCTAGCCTTTCCTTTTTAAAGGAAGTTTTGAGTGTTGAATTTTATTTCTTTATATGAAAATCCACAGTCCTTGAAGGAGTGAAGAATAGATACAAATTGATCATAGCAGATGGGCAAAAAGAGTAAAACAGACATAGATGGATGAAGACCCACAGGGAAGGAAAAACTCCCACAGAAACCATAAAAGCAAAGGAATCCAAGAGAAAGGTGGGACAATCTCCCTTGATGAATTTAACGGCACTTTAGATTTTACAATATGCTTGTGTGAAAGTTGCTACTGCTGCCATTTTATAAAGCAGAACAAAGAACAGCGGGCAGGTTGGCAGTCTGTGTTCAGAGAGCAGACATCCACTTATCAGGAATTAATGGAGCAAGTGGACCAGTGGCCTTCAAAGGTCTTCTCCAATTTTGAAATTCACTTTCCTTGAATGCAAAGTCGGCAGTGGCTCCACCCTCCATAAAGTCAAGGTTCATGGCATACAGCATCCAAAAGGCCTTCACAAAGATAATATTGAAAACAGGTGGGCTCAGAGGCCCAATCATGAGGCACTACAGAGAATAAGCTTTGTTCTCTAGACAACACAATTGGGAACCCCTATAAAGTTTTACAAAAGGAAGTGACATATAGATTTGTGATTTAAAGAGATTAAGCTGACAGCCATATGGAAAATGGGAGGGACTCCAAGGAAGACAAGTGACAAAGTAATGGTCCAGTCAAAGGTGACAAGGCTTTGAACCAAGGCAAGGAGACTGGGGATGGAAGGAGACAGACTTGACAGGCTTGCCCCCTGGATGTGAGAAGCAAAGCAGAGGACAGCCTATGAGTCTTCTAGATTCTGGCATGGACAACTGGGTACATTCACCAATTTTTATCTGTCTATTCTGGAAAATAAAGAAGAGAAGATGTTACAAACTGTGAGATTAACAGTTCTGCATTTTCCAGAAGGGACAGATAAAAGAAACTGAGGCAAAAGGATGGTTTTTGGCTAATCTGAGTCAGAGTCCCTGCAGGACATCCAGAAATGTGTAAAAAGAAGTCAGAGAAGCTCAGGTGGCAAGTCTGAGACAAAAGTACAAAATACAGATTGCATGTGAAATAGGGGTAGTGCACAAGACCAGGACAAGCAGACAGAGCAAGAGAGGAGAGTCAAGGGCAAGCATTTGAGACACAGTGACATTTAAGTGACTTGAAGAAGGATTCGGGAAGGAAGAGAAAAAGCAGAACAGAGAAGTGGGACAGAACCCATGTCTAAAGAGCTTCAAGGAGGAGATCTCCCACTAGATGAAATACCACCAAAGAGTCAACAAAAATAAGTGAAAAAACCAAGCTGAAAACTCAGATTTTTCTAGCTTACTATTCTGAATTTTAGCCAAAGGATAAAAGTGTTTCTCACTAAATAGTACAATTGAACTTATTCAGCAATTTGTCTCTCAAGGTGTGAAGAAGATTTAGAAAGCAAAAAAAAAAAAAAAGCTCAAATGTTGGGTGGGTGGAAAGAGAAGAGGCATTAATTTCTTGTCTTCCTGCTCCTTGTTATGTTAAGCCTTTGACTTTCTGGTCAATGCTTGTTCCATCATTCAATTGCATTTTAAAATAATGTTCTAGGCAAGGTGCAGTGGCTCACACCTGCAATCCCAGCACTTTGGGAGGCCGAGGCAGGCAGATCAAAAGGTCAGGAGTTTGAAGTCTGCCCGGCCAACATGGTGAAATGCCATCTCTACTAAAAATACAAAAAGTAGCCAGACATCGTGGTAGGCGCCTGTAGTCCCAGCTACTCAGGAGGCTGAGGCAGAAGTATTGCTTGAACCCGGGAGGCACAGGTTATAGTGAACTGAGATCGCACCGCTGCACTCCAGCCTGGGCGACAGAGCGAGACTCCATCTCAAAAATAATAATAAAAATAAAATAAATAATGTTCTATGCATAAATTTAAAATAGTACCTTCAATTTCTTCCTAAATCTTAACTAATCTGTTTTTTATGTAGGAAGGCTCTAAAGTAAAGTGGAATTTCAGGACACACACTATTTAAATATTGGCCCTTTTAAAATTAATTGAGGAAAAACATTCAAAAACATTTTAACAGCTCTTACTATGTTGAAATTCAACACGAGTAGTATCGATGGTTAATATAAAACATTTAAAAGCATTTCAATATAACCTTTAAAATTTTGTAATTGCATTTTAATTAATAAGAAAAATATATCTGACACTTGAAAAAATAATAAAGGTAATAAATAATGACACATGAAGACACCCTGACTTGAGATTAAATAAGGAGAACTATTTTTCCTAGTGAATAACTACTCAGAATCTCTTTGCAAACTATGTCATCCTAAGGCACAAAGGTCCTCTAAGAAAACAGTAAAAGATTCGTCCTCTGTCACACTCACCCTAGCACAGGGAAAGTGGTTAAATGTTGAGGTTTCAAGGGACTTTGCATAGGAAAGGGAGAGAAGAGAACATTAGCTGCACTGTCAGCAAACTTGAGAACAGGTGAAAGTAAAGTGAGTGCTCCAACTGCCAGAAAAACAAATATTTGGGTTGAGCAGGTGCAAGCAAACTAGGAAGAAATTTGTTATTAGCTAAGACAATTAATGGTAATTAAATAATCAAAAATGATTGTAATCATTACAGAGTTCTAAATTAAGGATTAGGGATACAGCATTAGCTTCAGGATAGAACCTAGACTTAAGTAATCAAGTCATTTAATTCAATTAATATTGATCAACTATTATGCACCACACACAAGGCTATAGGGATCCAAATTCAAATCAGACATTTTCCCTGCAAGGTGCTCACCATCTGGCAAGGTAGAGATACACACTCAACTATGATTTATGGTGGCTAATCATCTGAATAAGGTGCTATGGGATCACAGAGGAAGAAGCATGGGGTATGAGGAAGTCCTTGAGGAGGAATTGGCATCTGAACCAGACTGGATTTCACCAAGCAAGTGAGAAGGCGAACAGGACACTCCAGGTGAGGGATCAGCATAAGCAAAAATGTTAATAGTTCACCAGGAAGAGCAGGAATGCAGGACGCTTGGGAGCAACAACGCTAAAACGATAGGCCGGGCCAGACCATGAGGGTCATGAACCCCACTCTATGAAATCTGGACTCAAACTATAGGTTGTCAGGGATCACTAATGGGTTTTCTGGGCGTAGGGGGATGTACGTTTATTTTATTGTGATAAAATTCACATAACTTCAAATTCACCATTAGTGACATTCAGTACATTCATAATGTGCAACCATCACTATCCAGTTCCAAAACACTTTCATCATCCCAAAAGGAAACCCAGTACACATTAAGCAGTCATTCCTCATTCTCCCCTCCCCTGGCAACAACTAATCCGCTTTCCGTCTCTATGGATTTGACTACTCTTGAGTATTTCATATAAACGGAATCATACAAGATGTGGTCTTTTGTGCCTGGCTTATTTCACTTAGCACAATCTTTTCAAGGTTCCTCCATGTTGTAGCATGTATCAGTATTTAATTCCTTGTATGACTGAATCATAGTCCATTGTATGAATATATTATACCACATTTTATTTATCTATTCATCCGGTGATGGACATTTGGGCTGTTTTTACCCTTTGGCTATCGTGACTAGTGTTCCTTTGAACATCTAGTTCCTTTGAACATTACAAGTTTTTGTTTGAATACTTGTTTTCAATTCTATTGGATACATACCCATGAGTGGAATAGCTGGGTCATTCGGTAATTCTGTGTTTAACTTACTGAGGACCACCAAGTCCATGATGGTTTAAAAGCCAAAGAATCACAGATTCAGATCAGCATTTTAGGCAATGACAACACTTGACAGGGGTGGGGGTTGGAAAAGAGAAAAAAGTAAAGAGAGGAAGGACAGGCAGGAAACTACTGCCCCTGCCCAGGCAAGAAATAGAAAAGACTTGATCCATGGCAGTGACCACAGGACTAAAGAAAGGGGCATAAACTTGGACATTTGTGAGGCAGAATGAGCAAGAATTGATGAGCAATTAGATGTGGGAAGGGTGGAAGAGAACACTGTGTTCATAGCTGCACATTATATTGTGAGTTATGGGTACACAGTTCACCTCATTTGCTAGACACTGAGCTTCTAAAAGACAGAGTCATGTCTTAGTCACCCTCACATCCCCAGTTCTTAGCATAGAACCTGGCCCAGTAAATTAATAAAGAACAATTTCAGTGTCTGGTTGAATGAGGGTGCTAGCCATTATTCACAAGAGAAAAAGAGCTGAGGGATGATGATGGTGAATGAGTGGTTAAAGATGACTCTGTGCTCTGTGTTTCAGAAGCAGGAAGGATGATATGCAGCTTGTTGAAACAGGGAACACAGAAGTGGTTTGGATAGGTGCTTGTGGGAACATGTGGGTTGGACTGTCTGATAGGTAACCAGAAATTCAGAGCTAAGTATTAGGGGAAAGGTTGAACAAAAGGCCATTTTTGACATATACTGTACTATTGATAGCTTTACTCATTAAAATCTCTCATTTAGATATCTAATTTCATAGCAACTAAAAATACTACAATACAATGCTATAAATCTATTCCTCTGAAGAACTGAAAAATGGAAATAAAAAATACAGTGTGGGTTATGGCTTAATATAAATGTTGCCTGTAGCTAGGGTGCAGGAAGGCCCAGGCACGTTTCAGATGTTGGCAGAGCAGGCTGCCTACAAGTGTCTACTTTCCTAAAGTGATGTACACTGGGGAAGAGAGGGCCTTTAAAGGCAACTTCAGGTAGGAATAGGTAAAAGGAGGACAATCTACCCAGGGTATGAGGAGGACAACATGATGTCTCTTTCAGATAAATATTCCTGGCCCAGCCCAAAGGACTCAGATCTGAGATCCACTTGAGAAAATGACCTATTTGGAGTCAAAGAGATCATGCATGTGAGATAGAGAGGCTGTGATAGATTGTGTCCTTGGCCCCAATTATTCACAGTTTCCTAATTCCACATCCTTTTGCCATGTAGCTTTGCAGTATCACTCCACTGAGAACAAGACATCTGCCCCATCTTTAATTCTGGGTTCAACCATGTGACATGGCTTTGGCTAATGGACTATTAGCAAATATGTTGCCAGCAAAAGCTTGGGGTGCTTGCATAATTGGGCTGGCCCCTTCTCTTGCACCTCCACCACTGTCATGAGAATGTGCCAGGAAGTACATTCCTGGGCCTACTGGAAGAGGAGAGAGCTGGGTCATCCCAGTTGCTCCTACTGAGGACAACCTAGATCAGCCAAGAGCCAGGTAACTTCAAGATACTGAGTGAGCCTAACCAAGATAGCAGAGCTCTGGCCAACCCCAGCTGATTCTAGATAAATGAGTAAATGCTTAATGCTGTATGCCACTGAGGTTTGGGGGTTATTAGATATGCAGTATTATGATGGTAATGGTTAATGGATTTGCCACAGTTCTTTGCTGACTCAGAGATGTGAGAACTGCAGGGAATACAGAGCCCTTTTGAGGGATCACATGTTTACCAACTCTGGGAGACAGTCTCATTGCCATAGACATCACAGATTTTTTTAATGAACATTAATAATCAGTCCTCAAAGAGAAATTATTTCCTTGTACAACAGCCCTCGCACACACACACACATACACACACACACACACACACACACACACACAAAAAGAAAATACCTGGCCCCTATAAGGTTTCCAAAGGATTTCAGGTATTTTATTATCTAAATCAATGTTGTTCAAATTATGAGTGCAATTCATTAGTATGCAGTGACATCAGTTTAATGGATCTTGACTAGTACTTTTTGGTGAACAGAATAGAATGGAATAAAAAATATCAGAGTATGTAACAAATAATACAAATTATTTCCTAAAATATTTTTTCAGGTATGTGTGTGTAAGAGGGAAAGGGAGGAAGGAAGGAAAAGAGAAGTCGTAGTAGCAGTAGGTCACAATATGTAAATATTTCTTACTTCAGATATTGTTCAAAAACGTTGAAAGCCACAGGCTAAAAGAATGTAACTACATAGCATTTTACTACTAACTAAACCTCAGCATCCAAGCCCAGCTCAGGAAATAGGAGGAGGAGACAGGTAAGAGAAGGGAGAAAAGGAATCCATGGGCTAGAATAATTAATTTTTTTAAAAAAAGTGGCTTTCACTAGCATTTTAGGATTTAGAAAACACTTTTGCCTGTTTTATTTCATTTGAGTCTTATAATTGCGCCATTTTACAGATGAAAAAATTGAGGCTCAAAGAGGTTAAGTCTTTTGTGTGAAGGTAACATGATAAGTCACAGAGCTGGGTAGACAAGCCAGGTCTTTGTCTCCTATTCCATGTTCTCACTATATCTTCACCAGCTCCAACATATCCTTGAGATCTCTCTCAAATTACTACGACACCTTCAGTCTTTCTCCATCTTCAAAATCCAAATTAAATACCCTCTTTATACACCCCCTAATAGTGTCCTTTGCCTTCACTGAGCTAAGGAAATGTCCTTATTTGGGTGATTATTTCATCTCTCTCTCCTCTACTAGCCTATCGAATGTCATTCCATAAGAAAGGAGTCTTGGCTGCTTGGGTCACTTCAGTACACCCAGCATCTAATATAGTACGGGGCACAAAGTAGGCACTCAATACAGCTGCTGAATAAACGATTATGAGTTACATGACCCGAGACAAGGAAAGTGAGCCAACTCCCATTCTCCAATTATAACCACAAATCAGTTATATCCTCATTCACCTGAAAAAGACAAAAACTGCAGAGTTTCCAAAACCTATACCCACATAACTAGAAGGAATAGTGACCAGAGGGTGTTTCCCAATTGGTTAGGTGCTTCTTTGCTGGAGAGAACTACAAACTGAACCAGAATCCAGGTGCTCAGCAGTTTCCAGGGGTTGGAAAACCTGCTCAGATTCTGGACCTTTTTCTCTATGGACCTCAGAGCCCTGATCTGCTACTTGGCCTTGGCTTGCAGAATGATCTACAAGTCAGCTGGTGTCTACAAAGCCACTAGATGAACTCTGATGATTCAGCACTCCAAAACCCTGGCCTACTTCATCTCAGCACCTTGACAACATATAAGTTGCCAGTCATCTCCCTGTCTCAGCAAAGGTCGGCGGCAGTTTTCCATGCTTGTGAACGAATTAAGAATTCCACCATCCTCTCCAACTTGTTTTCCCATGGAGATCTTCCTAATCACTTCTCTTCCATCAGCTGATGTCATGGATGCTGTGGGTCCCATGGTACATCCCCAGCTGCTAATGGCTCTCAGCTGAATCTTTCTTGGGAAACTGCCCACAAAGAGAACTCCCCAGGGTCACTTCATTCCTCGTGGCAGCTTGCACCCGGGCAATGGTGGCAGGGTACAATAGCTTTGTTGTGGGACAATGTTGAAAGACTGTCCCAGCTCCAGGTATCCTTGTGTGAGGGTTGAGGCCTTGTTTGTGCATCATCACAGCTCATATCTTCCAACTCCCTGGTTATGCTTCCTTCCCTCCACCTACCACACACACACCATACCATACACACTGATCCCAACGGCTCTCCCCAGGAAACTTCTCGCATGCACATCTCTGGCTTAGAATCTATTTCCCAGGGAACCAGAACTAAGAGAGCTAAGCTCCCTCTTGAGTCAGTACCATGGTTGTTAAGATTTTCATTTGGTTTTTAATATCAAAACAATGTCTATGGAAACGTTAGGACACTTATATATCACAGACAAATAATATTCCTATAACAGGGCATAAGCAGACTTTCCACTTACAACTGGTGGTAAAGCAGATGTTCTCTATGAAGTTTTGGAAAATTGGAGGCATGTTTTGATAAAAACAGTATTGCCAAGGATCTATAAGAAGATGATTATTCCCATCCTTCAAAACACCTGCCTGTTAGTGACAATAAATTATTTGGCATAACAATTTTTATCTGCGTCTTGTACTAAATTCCAAGCTCCATGACTGGCAGCATGGGCATCACTTGGAAGCTTGTTAGAAATGCAGAATCTAGGCCAGGTATGATGGTTTACGCCTGTAATCCCAGCATTTTGGGAGGCTGAGGCTGGCAGATAACTTGAGGTCAGAAGTTTGAGACCAGCCTGGCCAACATGGTGAAACTCCATCTCTACTAAAAATACAAAAATATTAGCTGTGCGTGGTGGTGCATGCCTGTAATCCCAGCTACTTGGAAGGTTAAGGGATGACAAGTGCTTGAATCCAGGAGGCAGAAGTGGCATTGAGCCAAGATCATGCTGCTGCACTACAGCCTGGGTGATGGAGTGAGAATGTCTCAAAAAAGAAGAAATGCAGAATCTCACCAACCCTTGCCCAGACCTACAATATGAGGAACTGTAGTTTAACAAGATACTCAGCAGATTTATATTCACATTAAAGTTTGAGAATCACTGGCCTAAACTATTAAGCTTCAGCATCATATTTTAACCTTACTGAAACTATATAGTATATCCACTCAGTGATATACAGAATCCCATTAATTACAAAGTGCTATTGAAGCTATCTCTAAAATACCCCTTGCATCACCCCTTTTAGACGATATTGCTAAATCCGAACTCAGGCTCTCTTAGCCCTTGTGGACCACACTTTGAGTAGTGAGGGTTTAGATGACTGAATGAATGGATGACTTTACTGGAGCATCTTAAAGCCATCTGATTTTAAAATATATAATTATTTGCAAAACAGATTCAAAGCAGCTTTAATTCAACTTCTTCAGTTTTTTATATCCCCAAATAACTTCATAACTATATCATTTGACTGTCTTCATCATTTCTTTGTCACCAATCATACCCTGATTCATTGATGTTTTCAATCTTCTAAACCTAAATAACCACCACACATGGAGAAAGAATTAACAGGACTGTGCTAGAATCAGTAATTAACAGGAAACAGTCTTGAATTCTGAAAGAACAATATAGGCAAGATTAGGAAAACAGGAAATCTGAAGAAAGCTCAGCAACTTATTTCTCTTAGCCAATGCT
Source organism: Cebus imitator (assembly GCF_001604975.1). NCBI lineage: Eukaryota > Metazoa > Chordata > Mammalia > Primates > Cebidae > Cebus > Cebus imitator. Next base: position 18,334,616 of record NW_016107333.1, on the reverse strand, counting down.
CTTGTCAAAATGAATGTTTCTAATGATCCTCTTAGTTCTAAAGTACAGGCGGTTCCCACCTTAGTTTTTCGTGGAGAAGTATACATGGAAGTTAGGATTCTGGGCTTGCTCACAAATGTCCATTAACACATGGAATGTACCATGGGAGACCAGAGTAACAGCCCCAGAGAACCCAACTGCCCTGTGCAGCAATACCTCTGTTGATCACACATTCAGCACTCAACTTTAAATGTGAAGGAGACATTTACCCACAGCTCCTCTGGAACCAGCCTTTGTACACTTCCCTGCTTCTCAGAATGCTGGTCCCTCACCTGAATACCCTCAACTCAAATTTGCCTTCCCTTCCACTGTGACATCTTCTACTCAGCCAGCATGTTAGGAAACCACAAGTCATCTTACAAAAAGCATAAAAATGCCCTACTTATTACAATACCCTAACTTAAGTAAGTTAACTCCCATACTCACACCCCATATAAACCAAACCAGGAAATTTATTCCGTAACATTTGATTAAAATCTAAATACCCTTTCAGGGCTACTTTGACAAAAGGGAAATTTTTAAAGGCGGAGAGAGAAGTAGGAAGATGCCATTCTTTTTTAAAAAATCATATACAATGCCTAATTAAAATCAGAAAAGGCAAGAGAAAAAGGAGGAAAAAAAAGAAACGGTGAACAAATGCAATAATAGAAAATGGTTACAAACACGACAGATACGAATCCAACTATGTCAATCATCACTTTACTTGTGAATGGTCTAACTACATCAATTAAAAGAAACTGTCAGAATGGATAAAAACGCTAGACCCAATTCTATGTTCTCTAGAAAAAACCCACTTTAAATATAATGGTTTAGAGACTTTCTAACTTATATTGCCCTGTTTTTTGTAGAGGGTAGCTGGTCTTCCATTACTCTGTGCCATGGATTTAGCTGAACTAACACTCTAGCAGAAAGGCTCAGGGTGGCTGGGCACATGGTGTGTAAGCAGGGGCGGGTCAAGGAGTGTCTCTGGACTTCTCTATAAGGGAGCAAACGAGTCTCCTGGTGAGGTCCAATTACTCTGCATCTCGTGGTCACATCAGTAGCTCAGGTTGCAGGGTCACTGCAGCACTCTATCTCTGAAATCAAAAACCCTCTGTTTCCTTTGGCATCAGTTCTGAAAGTATCTGGTCACAATTTGTTGAAAGACATTGAATTCATGCTATTAAATGGCCACCTCTTCTAGGGTACTCTGTACCCCAGGCAAATTCATAGCAACATAACATTGGGCACCTAAGTTTTCAAAGCTTGCATATATGGAGTACCAGTAAGCTCAGTAAGGTCACCAGGAAAGGTGAGTGAACATCTTCCCCCTCAAGACAAGACACAATGTTCTGCTCAGACTTTAGGTGCACAGGCAAAAGCTAGACTCTCGGGAAGTAATCTGGAACAGAAGATAGTCATTTCTCAACTCTTTCCTTTTCACAAATGAGGGACATACTTGTAAAGTCCATAGGGAATGTTTGGAATTCATTAATTTTTTTTTAAAACCCAATCCCACCAAAATACCACTAAAGGGAAGATGGTGAGGTTGTGGAAGGAGGACGAAAGGCAAAGGGAAGAGTTCTCAAGGATTCCTGCATATAGAAATGCAGGGAGATTACCAATGGTCTTGAACACATACAGAAGTTTTTATTTACGACATAATTTCACAGAAAGGTGAGGTATAGAGAAGTAGGTAAGGAAAGTGTCAAAGGTGTTACCTGTAGTCTCAAGGGCAAAAAAATCTTCCCCTTTGGAAAAAAAAATTCCCTCCATGTTTTTGATTAGGGTATGGTTTGCAAAAGGCCCTTGCTAAAGTAGAGTAAAAGGTATTAAAACCCATGAACCCATTATCAATCATTAGACTACCAGACTACTGCCACTAAGCAGAGCTTCAGAGAACAGGATCAGACTTTGGCGTAAGTCAGTGGTTCTCAACTGGGGATGATTTCACCTGTAATCGTACGTTTGGCAATGTCTGAAAACTTTTTTCAGCTGTCACAACTGACATCTACTGGGTGCAGGCCAGGGATGCTGCTAAACATCCTACAATGCACACGACAACCCTGACAGCTAAGAGTTATTCAGTATTAGTAAAAAAGAAAAGCTTAGGTGCAGCATGAGATATAATTTAGGGAGAGCTAAAGAACACAGAAACCTGAGAAAGGGGAACTCAAAGGTGCCGATCATACTTCACCAAGGACAGCCCCAGGACAGAAACGAGAGCCCTGGGAATGCCCTAAAGGAGGCGACCCATTGCAAGGGCAAGATACAACACACAGGACAAGAAACTCCCAGGAAGGAAGGAGAATTAAGAATTAACAATGAACATGGGACAAGGAGTTAGGGACCACATCTTGTGCACGTAGGATGTTTAGCAGTATTCCTGGTGTCTACCTACTGGATGCCTGTGATACCTCTTGCCCAGCTGTCAACCAAAAGTATCTGCAGACATTCCCAAGTATCCCTTGTGAAACAAAATCATCTCTGGTTTAAAAATCATTCTTCTAGAGGGATCTTTCAAATTTTTATATATATTTTTTTCTTATTATTTCATTGTTTCCTCTATATTCAAGATTCTTTTTTTTTTTTTTAATCTCACCCTGGAGTGCAGTGGCACCATCTCAGCTCACTGCAGCCTCTGCCTCCTAGGTTCAAGTGATTCTCAACCTCCCAAAGAGCTGAGATTACAGGTGCATGCCACCACGCCCAGCTAATTTTTGTATTTTGGTAGAGATGTGGTTTCACCACATTGGCCAGGCTGGTCTTGAACTCCTGACCTCAGGTGATCTGCCTGCCTCAGCCTCCCAAAATGCTGGGATTGCAGGTGTGAGCCACCGTGCCAGGCCCAAGATTCTTCTTTTCTAAATAGGTTGTTAAGTCATTCTTTCAGGAGGCATGCATAGAATACATTTTCCCAGTCTTTTTCCAAAAATGTTCTTATGCTGACCTCCCTCTCCGGTGATCACTTAGCTGCATCTGGAATTCTGAATTGACTTTCATTTCCTTCAGTACCTTGAAGATATTAATCTGCTGTTTTCTAGCCTCTATCATTACTACTTGAAAGTCTGTCCTCAATTTGCTTCTCACTTGCAGGTAATCTGTCTTTTCTCTCAGGTCATTTCTAAGATTTTCTGATTTTTGCTGACTCTTCATATATTTACATATAGATATAGTTATTTTTATTTATCCTTCTTGGCATTCATCATGTTTCTTACATCAAAGACTTTGTGTCTCCTCATCAATTCTGGGAAACTTCCAGCCATTGTCTTTTTAAATATTCCTCACATATATATATATACATTCTATTCTCTTAATGCAGAGTAGAATTTCTATTAAATGATGTTGAGCTTTTTCATTCTGCTTTCTACATTTCAACCTCCTCCTCCTTGTTCTTGTGTCTCATATATCTCTGTACTGATAATGAGGTAATTTCTTCAGATCCATCTTCCAGGCCTAAGTCTCTTCAACTGTGTCTAATATACAGTTTCAATGGTCATAGAAAACATACTTCCTACATGTGAAGCTCTGCAATGAGCAAACAAGTACATGATCAAAACGTTAATTACTAACTCAAGAACTTTATTTGCATCTATTGTGGTAGCCATCTTTAAAATTATATTGGAGCACAATAACAGCAAAATTCAATATGTGCATAATAATTACCAATGGAAAGAGAAAGAATAACAAAATACGCTAAGGCAAAAATGGAAATAATTCACAGAGGAAACTCTTAGATGAACTGGGAAAGCTAAGCTATAGTCATGGAAGAATTAAGATCTAGGAGACTCGTAACAAGATTGCTAGCAGCACTAGTCTATGCAGAGATGGTGAGAGCTTGAGCTGAAATAATGACAGTAGGGACAGAGAGGAAACTTTGAAGTAGCAATATTTCTAAAGTAGACATAATTAATATGTTAGCCAGTTGGCTGTGGAGGCTGATAGCCAGCAGAAGGTTAAGCACGGTGTCCTCACGGCCATCAGCATCCGCAGTTTACTGCATCATCCACAGTCCCAATCCAGTTTTTCAGGAGGTATGCATAGAATACATTTTCTCAGTCTTTTTCCAAAGTGATCACTTAGCCACATCTGAAATTCTGAATTGACCTTCATTTCCTTCATCACTTTGAAGATATCAATCTGCTGTTTTCCAGCCTCTATCACTGTGTGTATCTCCAAAATTCATACTTTGGAATTAGGATTCCAACATATGAATAGGTGGTATTTGGAGATAGGGACCTTGGGAGGTGATTAGGTTATAAGGGTGGAACCCTCATGAATGGGATTAGTGCCCTTATAATAAGAAGCCAGAGGGCCCACTCGCTCTGTCCTGTGAGGGTAGAGTGAGAAGACCAGCCATCTAGAAACCAGGAAGAGAGCCCTCACCAGATGCCAAATATGTCATAAATAAATGTTTGTTGTTTAAGCCACTCAGTTGTATATTTGCTATAGCAGCCCAAACTAAGACAAAGACTATGCCAGCATTAAACAGAATGAGAAATTCAACTTTGAGAGCTACCAGAAGGAAGTTCCATTCAGAGTATATGAGTTTTGATGTTTGGGATATATCCAGGTTGAAAGTTCCAGTAAGCAGCTATAAATATACATGTAAAACTTGTCAGAGAAATCAGGCATGAAAATATGGCTTTGGGGCCATCAGTATGCAGCTGGGAATTGGATAGAAAGGAAGGGAGTGATTGGGGATTAGCTGGGGATTCAGGAATGACTAGAAAGAGAAGTTGTGAGCAGAGGTGGTGGTGGTGATGGAAGTTACAAATCTTGGTCATCAAAAATTGTGTGTTAACACGGACACTCAGAAGGGAACAACAGACACTGAGCCCTACTTGAGAATGGAGGCTGGGAGGAGGGGGAGGATTGAAAAACTACTATGAGGTACTATAATCACTACCTGGGTGATGAAATAATTTGTATAACAAACCCCAGCAAAATACAATTTGGCCAGGTAGCAAACCTGCACATGCACTCCCAAATCTGAAATAAAAATTGGAAGGATATAAAAACTGAATATTCAGTTTTACTCTTTTTCTATGACACTTACCAAGCAGGAAGGAGTCATTTCCATTTTAATTTTTAAAATACCTTTCATGCCTTATTTTTGTCCTCAAAATATTTCTTGATTTAACTAGAATTCTTAAAGTATATCCCAAAGTCCAGCATCTAGTAGCAACTTTTTGAAGTGTAAAGCTTCTAATTATGTTTCTCTTAAACCAAAGCCTATAAATTATTTGTAATGAATTTAATATCAATTAAATACTCTCATCATTTACTTTTTACAAAATTGTATATCACACCTACAAAAAGTATCTGCTATGAAGATCGTTTCCAAGCTTTCTTCCTATGGTTCTCTCAAATTTATCTTCTTGTAATTGAAGAAATAATTTAATAATATATTTTGCATTTTTACTATTTTAGTTATATATTTTAAAATAATATATTTTAATACTATTAACATTTTAATAGCATATTGAACAATTTAAAACAAAAACATGCGTGTATGATCACTTCATGTGAAATCGTCTATCTTAACACCACGCTGAATTAGAATGCTTGTCTGCCTCCTCCACTGCACTCTGAGTGCCTGAGATAGGGGTGATGCCTTACTTAATTTTTTCTCCCAAGGACTTACCACAATACATAACACGGAATGGTAACTTAGTGCATATGGATGGATGGATGGATGGATGGGGCAAGCTGGACACTGGAGACAGTTTTTCTGTTATAAGGAAGAACTACATTCAGGGTGACTATGCAGTTTCACAAGTTGTTCACTGCACAATGTGACAAGCAGTGTTAAGTAAAGTCTAATACAAGAGAATCTACTGTAGAAGTTAGTCACACAATGAAGGGAGAGGATGATGGAATGGGATGGTGACAATAGTTAACACAGCTAAATAAAATGAGAGCTCAAGAAGCTCTCATCATTTAGTTAGTGTCCTGTTACAATTCCTTCTAGAATTGCAGAATGATGGGATTTGTAAAATGGGAAAACAATCTTTAAATGTGTTTGGTAAATTCTTAAACATAAGAAAATTCTCACAATTTATAAATAATTGTACAGTTATATTCTGTCTAAAACATGTCAGGTCCTCTATATCAGTCTCAAAGTTTATGGAGAAGAAAGATAGCTTAGAATTGTGAAGGGATGTCCAGCAAAGTCTGGAATTTATAGGGTACCCTAGTATAGTTGAACTGACTTATCTCACCTAGAGTTTTCTTCTAATCAGGAACAGAAGCAAAAAATTAAGTATAAATGAGTAATAAAATTAACTGTATTTTAAAAACAAAATAAAGTTAACTTCATTCTTTAAAACACAAATAAAAGCAAAGGAAACCAGAAGCTTTCACACAAAAACATATATTGAAATCAACAAATTGTTGTCAGAAATCAAACAAATGTAATAATTGGTCTTCACATACTCATAGTTTAAGACTTACAGAAGCCATACCAGCATCTATAACTGTCTATGATATAGTGATTATCACATGCTTATGTAGTATTTATTTGGATATCCAGGCTTGCTTTGTTAGGATACAAACAGTAAGAATAATAATAATCAGTTTCTTGGGAAAAAAATTGATATTTTATTGCTAATGGAAAGTTCCCAGGAATGAAGAGAATTATAAGCTTTTATTTTGTTTGTGAAAACCTACAAGTTAAACATAGAAACCTCCTCCCAAAATCAGATTGACTCTAAGTATAGAGCTGGATGGAAGAGAAAAAAAGTCAACGAAGGGAACCATGATAAAATGTTAATCTGGCAGCTGCCATTTCACATCCCTTTTTGCCAACAACAACAACAACAACAAAAAAAAAAACCGCCATAACCTTTCAGCTACTCTAGCCAAAGAAGATACTTTATATATTAACTTCTGATCTTATTAAACTAAAGCAAGCAGAATCAGCTTTCCTTCACAATAAAAGCAAAACCCAGAAAATTTCAAACTTACTATACAGAAACATTTTCAAGCCCCAAATAGTGATTTTTTTCCGCTGTCAAATTGACCCTCAACAAGGACAGTCAGAAAGATGGTTACTTTTGCCATGTGCAGAGCTGATGGTATGCAAATGTTCCTCGTGCTCTTCAATACCAATCCCTGCTATTTCAATTCAGCCATTTGGCTAAAGAGCCTTTGGAGGTGGTCCCCAAGGTATGCATGGGAACCCCAGGAATCAAAATCCCAGGAAGGAAAAGCCTGCCAAATGCAGATTGCTGAAGCTCATTTTGTGCCATGGATACAGCCTCCCCTGGGGTAAGACCCAGGAATCTTCATTTTTAACAAGTACAATGCTGATTTTTAACATTTAATGAAGTCTGCAATCTACTGCTTTAAAGATTAGTTTTGATAATCTGGAACTTCTGCAACCTCAGCATCTCACCTCTAGGTGGCAGCATCTATGAATTGTTGAGTGTCCTAGTATTCAGATTTATTTCCAGAACCAGAATTACACATTGGATTTGGGTGACTAAACCATTATCTCTAAGTGCTGTATCTATAGAGAGAAAACATGGCGGGATAGGTTTTGCATAATTTAAACCTCCAACTCAGATTTGAGAAATAAAAACAATTAACTGGCCATCCTAGCATGGCCATTTCTGCACTATTTCGAGTGCGATGTAAGTGATAAATTTTAAGGCAAGATGCTGTAAGCATTCGTCTTGCCCTGATTATTTAACTCATGACTTCCAAGGATCACACAGATCAGCAGTCAGCAAACATTTTCTGTAAAGGGCCAGATAATAAATATTTCAGGGTTTGCGAGACGTACAGTCTCTATCACAATGACTCAACTCTGCCACTGTCATACGAAAACACCATAGACAATACAGAAATGAATCAATGTGGCTGTGTCCCAGGAAAGCCTTACAAATACTAAACTGTGAATTTTATATAACTTTCATGTGTATCAAAATATTATTTAAAAGTTTTTTCCAACCATTTAAAAATGTGAAAACTATTCTTAGTTCCTGGGCTGTACAAAAACAGGTAGCCAGCCAGATTTAGCAGTAGTCTGCAGACCCCTGGCATAGATCAATTTGATGGAGGAACATGAATTGGTATTAACTATGGTATTCAAAGATGACTTTTCGATGACTTTTTTGAATACACGAGTTTAGTCCAAAATAGATACCTTGTCACTAAATACAGCATTAAATAAATTAAAGTCATATGACACATATTGGAATTTTGATTCAGAGTTGATTTCTAGATAACATTTTACTAAACAGAGCTAGCACTTAAGCACTTAGGTCAAATATTTTTTTCTCTCTCTCCTTTTTTTTTTTTTTCTTTTTTGAGACAGAGTCTCGCTCTATTCCCCAGGCTGGAGTGCAGTGGCACAATCTCAGCTCACTGCAACCTCCACCTCCCAGGTTCAAGCAATTTTCCTGCCTCAGCCTCCCAAGTAGCTGGGACTACAGGCACCCACCACCAAGCCCAACTAATTTTTTTGTATTTTTAGTAGAGGCGGAGTTCCACCAATCGGTCAGGCTGGTCTCAAACTCCTGACCTCAGGTGATCTGCCCGCCTCAGCCTCCCAAAGTGCTGGAATTACAGGCATGAACCACGGCACACAACCCAAATATTTCTATACACATTCAACCTTCCTCTAGTATAGAAAAGCTATTAAATGCCAGTGAAAGCTGGGCATGGTGGTATGCTGTAATCCCAGCTACTCAGGAGGCTGAATTGGTAGAGATTGCTTGAGGCAATCAAGACCAGCCTGGACAACACAGTGAGACCCCCATATCATTAAAAAGAAAAACCAGTATGAACACAGAGGTATTGTTGGGGTCCTTCACATCACAAAGCAGAAATACAGATGCAATTTATTCAGCAGGCAAATGCGTGAATCTTATACACACCCAGTCCTGAATCTCCAACAGGAAACCATCACTTACCTGTCGTGTCTTGACTCAGGGTTTCCTGGCTGCTACTGCTGTAAGAAGGCACTGGAGTGATAGACAATGAGGCTGGACAGGACAAAGGCGTGGCCTGGTCAGTCTTGCGGGTGAAGGATCGGTGGTATACAGGGATGCCTGCATCTTTGGAGACGAAGAGAGGCAGATCTGATGGGAGGGTGGGTCTGCCTTGTACATAGGGATTTTTCCAGTGGGTGAGCCCAATTGCAACAGGCCCAGCAACATCATAACCTGGTGAGATAAACACACTAGGTAAGTGGCAGCAACCAAAGCCTTATAATGTGCTTATTTTTAAATTTCCCCAGAATCTTAGCTGTTAGGCAAACCAAATGCCACTTGAGATAAGAATGCATGTTCATAATAAACAGGCAGGCATCATCCCTCTCGATGGCTCTTGTTCACTTAATCAGCTTATGTTTATTAAGCACATGCTAAGTGCCCACTCTGCCTTCAAGGAGCTTAGAGTCCAATAAAGGAGATAAGACCTGTGTTCATAATAAAAAATTATTAAAGGCCTACTATAAGCCAGAAACTTTGTGTAACTGATCTTGAATCCTCACAGCAATGGTACAAGGGGACTATTACAATTTCAGTTTTACAGATGAGAAAACTGGATCTCAACCTGCCCTACATTGAGTTCCAGATGCAGAACATAAACACAGATTTGACTCCAAAATCTATGTTCTTTCCTACAAACTACAACTAACCACAGTACAAGCAAGATGAAAGAAATAATTTTAAAGTAAATCAGAAAGTGCTCTTCAGGAGTTCAGGGGAGCGAGGGAGAGAGCCCTTCTAGGTACAGGGTCTGGGACATGGGGAAGGTAACACAAATTTGAATGAACATGAGGAACATTATGCTAAGTGAAATAACGGAAAATGACTGTATGATCTCACTTACACATGAAATCTTTACATATACATACATATATACATATATGTATACATATACATATATACACACACAAAGAGTAGACCAGCAATTACCAAGAGCAGGGAGGGTCAGAAGATGTAGGTAAAAAAAAAAAAAATTACCAGTTGTAATTAAGTTATGCAACATAAATAAGTCTAAAGATTTAACATACAGCATGAGAACTAGGGTTAATTACTTTATATTGTGTGAACTGGAAATTTGCTAACACAGTAGATTTTAGGTGCCCTTACCACACACACATTAAAAAAAGGTAACTGTGATGATGGTTATGTCAAGTTGCTTGACTGTAGTAATCATTTCACTATGTACCTCAAGATATTATGTTATGCACCTTAAATATATGTAGTTAAATATATAAATATACAGTATCTGATTCATCATAAATGCTTAATAAATATAAGTTCTTTTTCCCCCAAAAAAATAAAAAGTCTCTAAGGAATTTTGGACTCTCTAAGATTTCAGGTTTTTGCATTTATTATATAAAATTATAGCTAATTTATAGCATACACTTAATTTTGAAGAAATACAGTTCACACAGCTAAGTCTTTTTTGTTTAGGAAATTTCTACATCATTTACTCTGAAAATGGAGTTCATTAGCAAATATTTTAATTGGCATTATTGATATAAATGAGCTATGACAAGATCTGCATAACTATGATGAAATATAAATGGATGAGTCTCAATTTAAAAGCAAGAATGAAGCCACAGTATTTTGAAGAGACAACTGTCCAGGGGAACAGCTGACACCCAAGGAGCAAAGAATAGGAAGGTCACGTTGGCAGCATTGATAGCCTGCCCATCCTCCCTCACCCACCATCATGTCCCCTTTTAGGGAGGAAGGCAGGAACAGGGGTCTCAATTCCCACTAGACCCAAAATTGTGAAGAAAGAGATGGAAGGAACACCCAAAATTGTAAGCTGTCTTGAGAAGAAATGATGTTAACTATGTGGTTCTTAAATCTCTCATACATGGGTAAAATGGGAATTTGCTATTAGAAAATAAGGAGCTAATCAAGTATCTCCTGGATAAATAGAATAGTTTTAGAAGGAGTCCTTTTTCTGTTCCCTGGAGTTTTTGACTCCACTGCTTTGGACAAGACATAGGTTAACCTAGGAACCGCATTACTAGGAAATCCACACACATGCTATTTTCCTAAATGGAACACCCTCACAAATGTGACACTTCTGTGTGAGATGACTATTCTGTAAGAGAAGGACTGAAGTACAAGAAATGAAAGAAAATGAAGGAGATTTTAGAAAAGAACTCTTGGATGATCCAGAGATCTGTCCTCCCTCTAGCACTTTGAGTTTAAGGTTATTATTTTTATTGTATTTATTTATTTATTTTCTTACTTACTTTTTGAGACAGAGTTTCACTCTTGTTGCCCAGGCTGGAGTGCAATGGCGTGATCTTGTCTCACCACAACCTCTACCTCCTGGGTTCAAGAGATTCTCCTGCCTCAGCCTCCAGAGTAGCTGGGATTACAGCCATGCACCACCACACCTGGCTAATTTTGTATTTTTAGTAGAGACTGGGTTTCTCCTTGTTGATCAGGCTGTTCCACTGGCCTCGGCCTCCCAAAGTGCTGGGATTACAGGTGTGAGCCACTGCACCTGGCTAAGGTTATTATTTTTGTTCTTAGTATAAATATTGCAAAAGTGCTTTGCACTGAACAGACTGTGAGCAGTGGACGTTGCCCCTTGCCTATGGAGAAACATTCCCCTTCTGCCTCCCAACAGAGCCACAACTTCATTTGGGAATCTGTCCCACCCCACACAGCCTTGTGACCCAGGACAGGCGGCCCTTATTCCCATCCTCATCCCTGACCAAAGCCTCATGTGGGCCTGATAGGGCTCATGATAATGCCATCTCCCTTGCCAATGACTGGCTCACGGTTGGTGGTAGGACACAGCCCTGCCCAATGAGACAGAAGGAGTCTATCAAGGAACTTCACAGGAAAGTTTCTCAGCTCCTCAAGCAAAGGCCTCAGGAGGGCACCAAAGTTCCTTTCCCTCTGATCACTGTCATGTCTGAATCCAATTCCTGAAACTCTACAACCACGTGACTGCCACCACGAAGATAAATTGAGAGAGGAAGGCACAGGGGAGAAGGTCTTTCACAATGTCACTGAGCAGCTTAATCAACCCACCCTAAAGACAGGCCTGCCTCTGGTGTCCCTGTTATGTAACATAATAAATTTCCTATCATTTCGGCCAATTTGAGCCAGGGAACTGAAGCAGTATTCAAGAGTCTTCTGGTTGCTGGCAGCTTCTGGGCAGTGAGCATCTGTCATACCTACCTTCCCGTCAGAGGTTAGTTTTCTAGGGCTGCTGTGACAAAGTATCACAAATTGGGTGGCTTAAAACAACAGAAACTTATTCTCTCATTGTTCTGGGGGCTATGAGTCCAAAATAAGGTGTCAGCAGGGCTGTATCTCTGAAGGCTCTAGAAAAGAATCTATTCCATGCCTCTCTCCAAGCTTCTGGTGTTGCCAGAAATCCAGGGTGTTTCTTGGCTTGGAGAGTCATCACTCAAATCTCTGCCTCTGCTTTCACACAGCTGTCCCTGTATGGTCTCTCTGTCTCTTCCCTTCTTGTAAGAACACTTGTCACATTGGATTAGGGCACACTCTAGTCCAGAGGACCTCATCTTAACTCAATTACATCTGAAAAGACCCTATTTCCAAATACAGTCACAATCACAGGGACTGGGGATTCGAACTTCAAAGTACCTTTTGTGAGGGATACATTTCAACCCAACACCCTGACATGGTAGCTACAGCTGACTGAACCAGGAAGGGCACTTGGCCCAAGTCTGCAAGATGTCAGGTTAACAAGAGTGTCATCCAATAGGAGCCCAATGACCTGGACTCAAATCCCAGCTCTTACTCTCACACATCCTTAGGCCACTCTTTACCCTCTCAGGAACTCCATTTCCTCATTTATAAAATGGGGAAAATAACACTGTTTACCTCAGAATCTTTTTGAGGATTAGATGAGTGAATACAGAAAAAGTAGTTAGAACACAATGCTTGGCAAAAAGAAAGCTCCCCAAAAGTGTTCATTAGCTACTTAATCGCCCTCGCACTATATACCGCTCCATTTTCATTGAAAAGTGCCTTCAAAGAGAAGTCTCTACTCACAGCCCTCCCCTCCTTCAGAGCTCTGCAATGTGGCTCCCATTCTACCACCCACTCACGCAGCTCTCAGGATGACACCAAGGAAGAATTTAATATTCAACCTCCTCAGTCTGTCCTTCCAGAAGGTTCTCTGGGCTTTCCAAGAAAGGTGCTTGCTTGGTTCTCTTACCTCTGTCATTATTTATACCCTCATTATGCTTCCCCCAAAGATTGGCCCTTGGTCCTTCACACACACACAGTGTACTAATTCTCACTCTTATTATCTCATTTTCTTCCAAAGATTCGACTGAACTCTCTGTGCAGATAGTGCTAATATCTTCATCTCTTGAACATTTTCTCCATATTTCTAATTTCCCATGAGACATTCTGAGGTGAGGAGTCTTGTGGGCATATCAAATCAACACATCTAACCTATCGCCATCACAGCCTCTTTTTGACTTCCACGTTCCTGGGAACAGCTCAGACTCCATTACCCTGATGCAAAATCTCAGGGAACACTTACTATCCTCACATCCAGTCAATGACCAGTCCTGCCAGCAATTCCATCCCTCTCCCCACAGACCTGCCTCTGCAACCCACCTCCCTAGTTTATTTCTGTATCATGTCAAGACCACAGTCATGGCCACTAACTCTGTTACGACACCAGATTCTCCCACATGAACTTTATCCTGTTCACCACCAGAATAATCTTCCCTCATCCATATGTTCATCTCATCATCCTCCTACTCTGAACCCCAAATGACCTCCTATGACTCAGTTAATGTCCAATGTCTAATGTTTCTGTGAATGGCATTTTAGGTTACTCAGTGTTTTCAAACCGGAGTCTATGAGGTCTCCATGAGAATTTTTAAACTGTCCCTGTTTTTCATTTAAAAGTTAATATTAGCATATTCTGGACCAAGTCCTGCCACTTAATTTTAATGCCTGGGTTTACTTTTGTGTTTCCATCAGGTTTGGCACCAATCGGTACAATGAATGAGAAAAGGGGAGAGATGGATATCTCAAGTTACATTCATGCCAAATGAAGATCTGATAACATAAGTGAGCATTCACAGAGATTTCACAGGGCGTTGAACTCAGAAAGGTGGCAGCAATGCATAGTCATCGTGAAGTACCTAGCAGTAAAACTGTACTGAACTTGAAGAACCAACATCACTGCAGCCAGTACCACATTGCATTACAAACAGTGACTGCATTTCAGCAAAATAACAACATAAATCATACTAAATTAGTGTGGTAAATTTGTATTTTTATTTGGGTTACAGAATGTTAAATCCGATTTGCAAAATCAATTTGAATGGCTATTTGGAATACAAGGTGTCTATATGCAGTTCTATGTTTGAACGTACTTAAGTAATCTCATAATAAAAATAATTTAAATCAATTTTAGAGGTTCATCATTAATGCTTTGTATAGGCATCCACATTGCTGGAGTTTGAGAAATCATCGCATAGGGTTTAAGAGTATGGGCTTTAGTGTCAAACAGACCTAAATTGAAATCTTGGGTAATTAATTTCTAGCTGGGTGGCAAAGTGCAAATTTCCTCATCAGTAAAATGGAGAAATAACAGTAACTTCCTCACAGAGTTATGATAAAATAATGAATGCAGGGAGCCAAGAGAAGCTGGCAGGTAATAAGTACAAAACAAGCATAAGCTGTAACTATAATCTTCAGTTTTCTTTTCTGATCTCTAAGTCACTGCCCAATATTCTAGAATCAAGAAAGTTTTGAAAGGAAATAGAAAGGAGAAGAAGGACCCAACCAAAATAAAAATGGCACAGGTCACTCTTCTACTTTCTACCAAAGTAACCAGTGTTTAAGGTTGAGTGAGCATAACAAGGAGAAAGTCTCACTTTGATGTTCAGCATCACACTAACACTTGCTTAGCATGTTCTCCAAAAAGCAAAGAGTAGACTTTCACTGCGCATTTTCAGTTTGCACTTACACAATTTCTTTTAAAAATAGATTAGTATAAATCTTTAAAATGTAACTCAATTGTACTATCAAGTGCGTAACAGTACAGTTGCTACATGAACGAAAGAGTTAAAGCAAATGATGAAGATCTGGGAATAAAAGATGACACTTCCTCTATCTAATTCCATGCAAAAGCAGTAAAAATCCACAAGGGGGCGATCCAGAAAGGTGAATCCACAAGCGATTGCTCCAATTCTGAAAATAAATGTCTATGCATTTATATTTTCTCTCCTCTCCTTCCCCAGCTGCTCCCTCGACTCCCAGCTTTTCCAGACAATATTTTTTTTTAATAAATCAAAATGATACAAGTGCTCACCTATGGTGATCTGGCTGACACAACTGTAGTAGCTGCCCGTTGTTGCAGAGGAAAGGTTATAACTTCCGCTGCTCACATCTCTGTCTGTTAAGAAAATAAAAGACAAGAAGGTCAATTATAACCTGGTAGACACCATGAACACAATGTAAATATATGACTGGCAGCAAATAAACCAGCTCTCTGTGTCTGTGACACAGGTAGTCTCTCATACTCATTCATTGGTTCACCCACTGACACTTAGAGAGAGCTAGGTGCCAGACTCTGAGATGGGCACTCAGAACATTTCCATAAACAACCCAGGCAATTGCCGTTTCATGTCACCATTATTACAATGGGAGATGAAGGGTGCTTGGGCAGTTGGGGGCACGGTGGTGAGACAGGAGAGAGGATGCCTGATCTGAAATATGTAGCAAAGAATATCAGGTAAGGTTTCCTGGAGGAAAATAATATCCAAATGAAAACCTAAAAGGTGAGTGCTATCTGACTGGGCAAAAGGTGGATGAATTGATCGAAAAGATGCAGGCAGAGGAGATATCATCCCCATCCTCCATCCTCTGGAGGCAGAGAGGCCATAGGCAGCTTCCTGAGTTAGCAGCTGAATGCAGTAAGGGAAGGAGAGATGAGCAGCAGCCAGGTTGCAAAGGGTCATATAAACCAAGTTAACAAGTTTGGCTTCTGCCTAGAAAGCAAGATCCTATTTTTATTTTAGAAAGATTACTTTGTGGCAGGTTTCAGGACAGACTGGAGGAAAGCAAGATGAGAGTAGAAAGACTTATTTGCAAGGCTGCTGCAGTATTCTGATGAGAAATCAGTGGTAGTCAAACCATGGGTGGAGTGGCAGTGGAGACAGAGAGGAGAGGATGTAATGCCCTCAAAGGCTAAAAGTGCAGCACAGGCATCAAATTCCTCATTACTGTGAACAGAAAATATTCTAGGCGGTGGGGGAGGGGTGTGCAAAAGAAATCAAAGCCTCACAGGTGCATTGCATATCAGCATTTTCACACACAACATTTCATGCACAAGGTAGGCGCCACCCCCACATCTCTGATGGAAAGGCTGAGACTCCAGGTGGGTGAGTGCCTTGCTCAAGGTCACACTGACAGCACGTGGCAGAACAAAGCTCAAATCTAGATCAGGAGTACTTGAAATTGTTTATGAAACATTGCAGGAACACAAAATTTAAAAACTTCTAGAAGATAGCACAGAAAAAAAATCTAGATGGCAGTGATGTTTTAGATATAACACCAAAGACAAGATCCACGAAAAAATAATGGGTATGAGGGATTAAAAACTGCTACTCTATGAAAGAGAATACAAAACGAATAAGAAGACAGGCCACAGACTGGGAGAAAATATTGGTAAAATACCTATCTGATAAAGGATTGTTATCCAAAATACACAAAGAACCCTTAAAACTCAACAATAAGAAAATAAGCTGACTTAAAAAAAATGGGCCACTTTTACAGACACATCACCAAAGATGATATACAGATGGCAAATACATACATGAAAAGATGCTCCATATCAGACACCAGAGAAATTCAAATTGAAACAAAAATAAACTACTACTACACATTTATTAGAATAGCCAAAATCTGTAGCACTGACAAGACCAAATGCTGGCAACAGGACTTCTCATTCATTGCTGGTGAGAATATAAAATGGTACAGCCACTCTAGAAGACAGTTTGGCAATTTCTTACAAAACTAAACATGCTCTTACCACACCATCCAGCAATCACACTCTTTGGTATTTACCCAAAGAAACTGAAAACTTATGTCTACCCATAAACCTAAATATAGACGTTTATAGCAGCTTTATTCATAATTGCCACAACTTAGAAGCAACCAAGATGTCCTTCCATAGAGGAGTGGAAAATAATACTGTGTTATATCCAGACAATGGAATATTATTTAGCACTAGAATGAAATGAGCTATCAAGCCATGAAAAGACATGGAGGAACCTTAAATACATAATATTAAGTTAAAGAAAACAATCTGAAAAGGCCAAATTCTTTATGATTCCAACTATCTGACATTCTTGAAAAGGCAAAACTATGGAGACAATAAAAACATTAGTGGTTGCCAGGGATCAGAATGAAGGGAAGAAATAAACTGGAAGGGCGCATAGGATTATTAAGGCAATGAAATTAGTCTGAATGATACTATAACGGTGGACACGTCATTATTAAATTACCCAAACCCATAGGATACACAACACCAAGGGTGAGCCCCAGTGTAAACTATGGACTTTAGGTGATTATGACATGTTGATGTAGGTTCATCGATTGTAGCAAATGTACCCACTCCAGTGGGAGATATTGATAACAGGGGAGCATATGTGGGGACAGGAGGTGTTTGAGAACTCTGTAACTTCTTTTTAATTTTACTGTGAACCTAAAACTGGTCTTAAAAATTAACTCTTAAAACAACAACAACATAGGGTATAAGTGATTTTAAAATAACACAATAAATACACATTATCTAATATAAATCACTACAGGTTAGAAAAGTCATGTTAAAAAGTTGCAAAACTGGCTTAAAGGAAACATTTGAACATTA
This sequence comes from Cebus imitator, assembly GCF_001604975.1. Lineage (NCBI taxonomy): Eukaryota > Metazoa > Chordata > Mammalia > Primates > Cebidae > Cebus > Cebus imitator. Next base: position 18,316,730 of record NW_016107333.1, on the reverse strand, counting down.
TGTGACAATAAGAAAATTCTGATCTATAATGGTGAAAAGTATACATCTGAGGGGAAGAAATGATTATTAAGATTTAGTCAAATGCATCCAAAGAGAAAAGGTACCTAGAAATATATCAATTCAGACTTTAATGGGAACACACTGTGGATTGCAGAAAAGATGGCTTTGTAAGAGAATGTTCTTAGGAGGAAAGAACAGCCGGTACCTGGACAGAGAAGCCAGGAAATAGGATTCATCTTTAAGGGGCTGTCTATAGGTGCCCTTGGTTTGAAAGCAGTTGGGAAATACTGACAAAAGCAGTGGCAAGCCAGAGGAGAGAGAAATAGTAGTGGCTCTCAGAGGCCGCTGCAGGTTCACAAACAGAAAGGTAAATGCTAGGAAATACTTTAAAAACTGTTTTTAATATGGGAAAACTAATTCTAGCAAGTGTATGTGGCCAACTCCTTCCCTAAGAAACATCTCCAAACCATCTCCAATCTCTAGAATGCTTCCTGTACAGCTAGCCACACCTCCAGTAATAGCACTGGGCATGCAAGACTGCACTGGTTTACACATCTCCTCTACTATGAGTTTGTCCGGGGCAGACCTACATGTTATTCAATTTGCAATTTCCAGAGGTTAGTGCCGTGGCTTGCATAAGGTAAATGCTCAATGAATGTTCGCTGGTTTTAAAAAAGGAAGAAACAAAATTAAGGAACAAATAAATGACTAATTCTCCTTCCTATTAATTTCAGAGAGGTTGCTGCAATCAAAGAGCACTGGGGTGAGAGTCAGAAGACCTAAGTTGGAAACCCAGCTTTGCTACACATAACCTCTTTGAACATGGCCAAGCTGTTTAATTTCCTTAAGTACTGGTTCCTCCATCTGCAAATGGTGACAATAGTACTTATCTCACTTATTGGGGGCAGGGAGGAGGTATGGTTTAAAAAAATAAATCAGCTACATAAAATACATAGTTAGCAAATAATTCCATCTATATTCGTGGAATCTGCTAAATCAATAAAATCCAGACTTAACACATACCGAACTAAATACTCTAAAGTTGTCATTCCTTATTTTTTTTTAAACCCTTCTCTAGGGATCTATCCTTATAAGATTTTGGAAGGAAGAAGACCTTCAAAGTACAGGTCAATGGCATCAAATATGTATACAATCAGAGAGACAGAGAGAGATTTACAAGCACAGAAATGACTATGAATGGAGAGGAGAAAAGGAATGAAGAAAAGTATAATGAGAAATTAGTAATCAACAAAGAAGCAGGATGCTTCCATTAGGAAATGAATGTCTAGGGAGAGGCAATAAACAAACTTGAACAGCAAAACTATGCCAATTTGAATCAAGTCTGAATGGTAAAACCAGGGCAATAATTTTGGTGGCAATATTTTGAAAAGACTCCAAGAGCAAAAGTATAAAGAGCCATGGCAATACAAAGTGATGACATGAAGGAAGGTGTTCCTACCCACTGGAACTAAAACAAAAAGGCTAGATTTTACAGAAGAGCCTGAATATCCATTTAATGCTTTAAGAACCACCTCGAATTAAATGAAAAAATCATGTAACTAGTGGGAAAACTTGAGACTATGAATGAGATTAATGAACATTGTGGATTTTAGAGTCAGTATCCAGATTAAACAGCCTGGGCCAACTCCTGGACACATTATTTCTTCTCTGTGTGGCTCTGTTTCCTCATATGTAAAACAGGAATAATAAAGGGACCTATAAGATTATCTGAGCATTAGATTATTTAATAAATGAGAAAGTCTTTATATAACAGGACCTACCTGTTCAATTAGTGTTAGCTTCACCAACATGTTCAATTAGTATTAGCTTTTTTTTTTTTTTTTTTTTGACAGAATTTTGCTCTTGTTGCCTAGGCTGGAGTGCAACGGTGCAATCTTGGCTCACTACAACCTTCAGCTATATTTTTATTTCATACTTATAAGAAACAAAGATATCCATAAGATGAATCCATATAGCAAAGAAAATTAATAAAGTAGATCTACACAAAATATTATGAATGGGTCTCACAAGCAAAATATGGAATGAAAGAAGCAACCTGAAAATAAGATATGTGATTTTACTTATAAAAACTTCAACAACAAACACAATTAAATTATATTGTTCATTAATGCATAATGGATGGTAAAACTGTAAGGAAAAGCAACAAAATAGCACAAAATAATTAGCAAACAATTATTTTTATTGTTTTATTATTTGCAAAATAATAGCAAAAATAAAAAGCAACAAAATAGCCAAAAAAATTTATTTTTTTATTATTTGCAAAATAATTAGCAAAAATAAAAAGCAACAAAATAATTAGCAAAAAGTCAGTACGGTGGTTCCATTGGTGGGAACAAGTGAGTTTGCATTATGAAAGAGTATGGGGCGGGGGTGTGTTCGGTGATTCTGGAAGTATTCTATTTCTTAACCAAGGTGGTGGCTACACAATATTAATTTCATAATTATACATTAAACATTTTTCTTCCTCACTTGTCTACATCTATATTATAGTTCACTGTAACTTTTTTAAAGAACTAAAGAGGTGCAGCTATTATGGCAGGACAAACCTAGAACACAAATTCTATAAAGGTATCTAGGAAAAAGAAAAGGCAGTGGAATTAGACACCATCAGTTACTGAGCACCCACTCTTTGTCAGGCACTATGCTAAACATTTATAATTTAATTTATATCCATTATTTAAGCTTCAAAACAACTCTTTTAAGATAAGTATGATTATCCTATTATACAGATGAGGCATTAGAGGCTCAAAAAAATTAAAGAACTTGCCCAGAGTCACACTCACAGGAAGTCACAAAGCTGGAATCAGAATCCAAGTTTCTCTTACAATAGAAAAGCAATTGAGAAAAGAGGCAAATTCAGAAGGAGGACAGATTAGTATCACAAGCTGGGTTAAGCAGGTTCCTCCTGTATCTGGTGTTACATCTTTGACAGTCAGTTATTTGATATGCTAGGCATTGGGGCTCCATAGGGAAGAGGATCTACTCAGTTTTCAGAAGACTGTTCAGCAAAAAAAGTGTGGACAAAACTGAAACACATTGTATTTGTCTCCAATTATTTGGGGGCATAATCATAAACAATACAATCTTACAACAAAAGAAAATCAGGCCCATGTCAGCACTCAAACTATCTTACCTTTCATCCTAACCACCGTGAAAAAGAAAGCACAGTGCCTATTTATGCCTTTCCACTGAATGTGGAATTCTTGTAAATATGTAAGCAACTCTACTGTGGATATAAAATAATATTTTTTGTTTGTTTGTTTTGAGATGGAGTCTGTTGCCTGGGTTGGAGTGCAGTGGTACGATCTCAGCTCACTGAAACCTCCACCTCTTGGGTTCAAATGATTCTCTTGCCTCAGCCTCCTGAGTAGCTGGGACTATAGGCATGCACCACCGCACCTGGCTCATTTTTGTATTTTTTGTATTTTTAGTAGAGACAGGGTTTCACCATGTTAGCCAGGATGGTTTTGATCTCCTGACCTTGTGATCCTCCCACCTCGGCCTCACAAAGTGCTGGGATTACAGGTGTGAGCCACCTCGCCTGGCCAAAATAATAATTTTAATGTCTACTGTAGGAGAGTTTTAAAAAGCATAAAAGTAAAATACTAAACAATAATAGTATATGAGCCAGGAGCTGGGTGCTCAATGTCAAAGTATTGTTCACAGGAGAGGTTAACGTATTAAATTTAGAGTTCATTAAATAAAATAGAATGAATAGGCATAGAATTTGTTAAGTAAGATTGAAGTAAAAGTACAAGGGCAATTATTAAAACAGCAGAAATAGACTAAAGTTCCAAACCAGTTCGTTGTGTTCAAAGGGATAGAGATAGGGGTATGGTGAGAAACAGTGGGAGAAGGAATTTAACGAAAAAGTTCAACTTTAAAAAAGGAAATAAATGAGGGGAAAAATCACAGAAAAAACACAGAGAAAGTACAAAGTAAAATGGTAGAAATAAGTTCAAATATAGTAGTAATAGTAATACATGTAAATGGTCTAAATTTGCTGTTTAAGAGACTATGAGATGGATTTCTAAAAAAAATAATAATAATTAAATAAAAACTAAATGCTATTTGTAAGAGAAACATCTAAAACATAAGGACACAAATACTGAAAGTAAAATACTTATAAAGATGAAGCAAACAAATACTAACGAAAATAAACCCACGGTACCTATATTAGTTTTAAATGAAAAAGGCTTTAAGACAAAAAGCATTATTAAGGATAAAGGTGGTGAGTAATAACGATAAAACCGTTCAAAGTTCAATTCTCCAAGAAGATATAAGCAAATGTTAAATCTATATGGCCAGAATAAAATAATCTGAAGCCTATGAAGCAAAAATTAACAGAACTACAGGGAGTGACAGACAAGCCTACCATCAGAAGAATAATTTTAACATACTTAATAACTGATTGCTTGGGCAAGCAAAACTTTAGTAAAAACACTGAAAATGTGAACAGTACAATTAATCTCAATTTAATAGACAGTTACTGAATGCTTCATCTGACAGTCAGAGAATATACATTCTTCTTAAGCCCATGGTGAAGTATTATAAAACTTGACCATACATTAGACCATAAAGCAAATCTCAACAATTAAAAAATAAATCAATATCATTAGCAGCAATGTTTTTCAACCTTAATCTATGATGATGAAAATCAGAGTAGAAGTCCTTTTTAGGGAATGGGGGGTTGCCAGGACAACTATTAAACATTATTATCTGTGCACTTTTCTGTGTGTATGTATAAATTACCAATTTTTTTGAAAGTTTTTTTTTTTTAATGTTGCACTACTGGCCAAACAAAATAGAGAATATAGCAGATTTATATCAAGCAAAACACAATAAAATGTCTAAATTAGAAGAATAAAATTCCAAGTCTAGTTCCTTTAACCAGGGCCACTTTACACAGTTCACCTGCGAAAGTCATGGTAACATTCACTACATAAGCACTAACTACTGTTCTCTACCACTCTGCTCCTGAGTGCAGTCTGTGGAACAGCCGCAGCCACGCCACCTGAGAGTCCATCAGAAGTGCAGAATTTGGCCGGGTCCGGTGGCGCACGCCTGTAATCCCAGCACTTTGGGAGGCCGAAGCAGGCGGACCACAAGGTCAAGAGATTGAGACCATCCTGGCCAACATGGTGAAACCCCATCTCTACTAAAAATATAAAAATTAGTTGGGCGTGGTGGCGTGTGCCTGTAGTCCCAGCTACTCGGAAGGCTGAGGCAGGAAAACTGCTTGAACCCTGGAGACGGAGGTTGCAGTGAGCTGAGATTGCAACACTGCACTCCAGCCTGGTGACAGAGCGAGACACTGTCTCCAAAAAAAACAAAGAAAGAAAAGAAAAAAAGAAATGCAGAATTCCAGGCTTCCCCGGAGCTACTAAATCAGTATTTTCATTTTAACAAGATGCTGAAATGAGTTGCAGTCTCATTAAACTGAAAGCATTGATCTACAGCTTAACTTTAAGGTCCATAAGCAAAACCCTCAGAGCCTTAGGAATCAGCCAAAGACTTTTAAAGGACCTGTGTGATCTGTCCTGTGCTAGGAATCAGATAATTAGGAGTGTGATCAGGAAGGGAGAAACAGAAGAAATCTATTAGTTCAGAGTACGCAAAGACTGAGGCTGGGGAGTGAAATAACAACCATCGTGTGATTCAAAAAGCTTCTTTTCAAGAAAGACCTGCCCCAAGGCAGAAAGGCCATAAAAACAAAAAGAAAGGAAATACTTTTTGATTGAAGTTTAAAACAGATACAGTAAAATGCCCAAATCCCAAGCGTGCAACTCAATGAAAATTACCAAATGAACACATCACATAACTACCATGAGGAGACGTCCATCTCCAAGTAATTTCAGGTGAGAGGACATTGCTTGAAAAAATTACCCAAGAGTCATAAGAACAGGAAATGCTGAGTGGTTTTCACATCAACAGGTAAATGGCAAGTTAGACTGGCAACCAAAACTAGGCTGGGTTCTGAGGGGTGACCGCTCAGATTGCTAGAAATACAAGAATGATGGGCTCCTACCCTTTCATTGAGGCCATGGCATCTGGAGGATTAAGTCATTTGCTCTTACTCACACAACTAGAAAGTGGAAGAACCAGAACTGATATCCTGACATGAGTCTAGCCCAAGAAGTAAGTAACATTTACTGAAGCAATTGTTTTAAGTTATTCATCTTCATGTCATCCACTTCACTCTGATTTGGGAAAATTTTGTTAGTTCTTATAATTGCTTAATTATTGTTTATAAACTATGAAGCTTCAAAGTCCTTATTTTAGGCATGGGCCAGGTTGACAGTTAAGATACCAATTTCCCAAACAAAGACACAGGGACTAGAAGCTGAGGTAAAGCCTTTTCCTGGAATCCACAATCCACAATCCACAAAGCCTGAGCAAACAAACATCTCACTCACAAGAAAGTAAGAAGAAATTTCACAAAGAAAAGGTTTTCATTAAACCTTTCGAAACATATTACAAGTCTGCTTATATATGCAGACAGATGAAACCCAAAAACTTACCAAACAGAAGAATGATGCGTAACTATTGACTTTGCAAAAATATTCCCCATCTGATCCTGTTAATAACTACCTACACTGGCACACTAGAAATATCATTTAATTTACAAAATACATGTTTATTGTATAGAGTGAGTTACAACTACTTACTGCATCTGATTTTTTTTAAAGAACTCTAAATTGTTTATAAAAGGTTCTAGAGAACCGACTAGTAAGAAAAACACATAGTTTACTTCTGTATGTACATGTATACATGTCTGTGTTCCTCAGAAATATCAATGTATTGATTTAGTTCATGTTTGCTATGTATTTTATAGGTTTATGAAAAAGTTAATATTCAAGACCTATTGTTTCCTCCTAGCTGGGTAATCTCTATATCCTCACCTGACCTCCTGGGTCTGGACTTTCTTTTTATTGTGACAAATTCATTCATTCAAAAAACATATAGTAGACACAGGCTAGTCTCAGGTAGAAAGTGGTAGCTTGGGAAGTCTCTCCCTAAGGTGCTGAAAAATCAATCGGAGGATATGAAGTGTGTTTCCACTGGAAAGAGCTTTTCCTATACAAACAGATCTCTTTATTTCTGTGATAAAATAAAGACAGAATTGCTGTTTTCATAACGTTTTTTCATTTGCTTTATTATGTGTCACTTCACTAGAAGACAGGCAGGACAGATACTAGTTGAAGCAGTAATAGTTCTAGTAGTATCCTCCTCTGCAACCTGCATCAGACCTGAGTGAGACCCAGACTCCCCTGACAAGGCCATCTCTTACTCATCTTGCATCCACAGACTGTGCCCTCGGCCCAATGCATAGAAGGCACAAGAAATGTTTGCCAAAGCCTACAGTAAGCTTTCAGATACCTGAATCACCTTTCCTGCATTTTAAATACTGTGTCTGGTGCTCATTATCCCGGCTTCCCTTTGATTCCACTTCTAGCAGCAGGCACTGTGACAAAAGCCCTTTCGTGAACCCTAATTAGAGAAAAGCCTTTCCTTTCCTACTTACACCTACTTGATTCAGTGTTGAAAATCTTATCTTCTATTTTCATTATCATTAGCAGGTAAACATTCATGCCTTAATATTACACCCTAAGATTCATGAGCCAGGCAGTTTTTGTTTTTGCTTCCTGAACCTACAACAGTGCCTGACACACAGTAAGCACTCACAAAGCCTAGGTTAAATTGTTTGTTCTAGAAACTTCCTTGGGAGCTGTGGACTGTGTGTCTAGGAATACATTCTAGTAGAAGAGTCCACATTGCTATTTGTTGTGAGCTGAATGTGTCCTCCCAAAATTCATATGTTAAGGCCCTAACTAACCCCAGTGTGATGGTATTTGGGGATGGGGCATTTGGGACATCATTGGGGTTAGATTTGTTCATGAGGATGGGACCCTGGTGTTGGGATTAGTTCCCTTATAGGAGACGGAGAGATCCCACTCTGTCCCTGAGCATGCACCAAGGAAAGGCCATGAGAGCAGACAGCAAGAGGTGACTGTCTACAAGCCAGGAAACAGGCCCTCACTATACATTAAGCCTGTCAGCACCGTGATCATGTACATCCAGCCTCCAGAACTATGAGAAATAAACGTCTGTAATTTAAGCCACCCAGACTCTGGAATTTTGTTATATAGCAGCCCCGAGCAGACTATGACACTATCACAAAAAAACATAACATTTTAAAGGAAAGAATTAAAATGCTGCTTTTCAGAGTCAAAAATAAGTTGATTTAACTTTACCCCACAAAGAAATTTACAAAATATGAAGGGTGAAGGTCAAAGAATAATCTGTACATGCTTTGCTGCAGCTTCTTAATCAAAAGGATCCTAATCAGTGTTGACCATGAGTGTCTTGGCTGCATAATGACAAGCATGTCAGGTGGTATAGGGCAAAAACAAGAGAAGTCACCAAAGAACTCCTTGGATCTATCTAGTAGCTGAAGCTTTAGTCCCAGTCAGCTAGCATGCATCTGATCTTACCATGTGGTCTGGACGCTTTTCTTCTTTTGTCTTTTCTGAAGGGTAAAAGTTATTTTATTATTTGCAACAGGAAAAAGGAGTTTTTAAAACTTGTGCATGGTGTACTGCCCCCTGCTATACTGCATTCAGTCCCTCAGTCAGTCACACAGCCAAGCACTGGTCACCTACTATGTGCCAGGCGCTGTGCAAGGCATCAGGAACACAAAGATAAACTAGCTGGTCCTTGCCTTCTGAGTTTTACAGCCCACAGAGGGGAGTATTCATTGTAATACAAAATGAGAACCTGCTGTGGAAAGGACTTACACTAAGAAGTCCCACGAGAAGCACCAAGTCAGATAGAGAATGTCAAGGGGAAAGGAGAGGGAGACTTGTAAAGAAGGAGGGCGTGTGTTCAGAGCATGCACCAAGGTCCAGAAACCTCCCACCAAACCACCTCCTCCCAAAAGGGTGGGATGCTAGGTCAAGGGCAACAAGAGAGAAGGGCAGGAGGTTCAATTTTGACCCCTACACAGAGGAGAGTCATTGAAGAATTTTAAACAGGGAACAACAGGATCAGATGTGCAAGCGTAATCCAAAGGAGCCAGGACTAGAGGCAGAGGAACCAGCTGGGAAGCTGCTATTGCAACCAAAGTGGGCAATAAAGGTGGCCTGCACTAGCATAAGAGCAGTGGGCAGGGCAAGGAGAAAGCAAAGTTGAAATGTGTTAAGGAAAAAGGACCAACAGGAGTTGGTGATTGAGAGTATACTGGCTAGGAGAAGGAATTGATGGTAATACCTAATGCTTACTGAGTACTCACTATGTACTGCTCCCACGCACTTGCCAGTACTATTGCATTTAAACTTCATAGTGACCCCATTTTACAGTTGAGAAAACTGAGGCATAGGAGGTGAATTAATTTACTCAAGGTCAGGCCAGGCATGGTGGCTCACACCTGTAATCCCAGCAGAGATTTGAGAAGCTGAGGCGGGAGGATCACTTGAGTCCAGGAATTCAAGACCAGCCTAGACAACATATCAAGATCCTGTCTCTACTTTAAAAGAAAAAATTAAAAATTAGCCTGGCATGGTAGCCCACACCTGTGGTCCCAGCTACTCTGGAGGCTGATGAAGGAAGATTGCTTGAGCCCGGGAGGTTGAGGCTGCAATGAGCCATGCCACTGCACTCCAGCCTGGGCAACAGAGCAAGACCTTGTCTCAAAAAAACATAAAATGTACTCAAGGTCATTGTTAATATGTGCTGGTAAAGGAGGACTCCACAATGACTTCCAGGATTCCAGGGGACTGGGCAGAGCATGCTGGCCCCTTTCAACTTCTAGCCACTCTGTCTCAGATATCATATTCCACCTACCAGCACATGCTACTAGCGGCCGCCTTCACACCCCTGACATTTCTCCCCTTTATCTTTGTTCATGTTGTTGTTGCTCCCTTGAATGCCCTCCGTCTCCCAGTTGGCCTTCTCCCAATCTCCTCCTCTGGGAAAGTGTTCTGGCCCATCCCTCACCCTACCCAGCCCTTCCCCTACAACACTGCATTATAATTCTCTGTTTAGGAGTCTATCCCCTCCAACTGACTTGGCCATCTGTGAGAGAAACAGTGGGAGATCTTATTTGTTCTGGTAAACCCTAGGTTCAGGCTACAGCCTAGCACATAGTTGGAGTTCGGTAGTTGGAGATATTCTACAGGAAATAGGGACAGGAAAGAAAGATGGGGGTTGTTTTGGACACATTGAGTGTGACGCTAACACAAAGAGAGAAGAGCATACAGGTAGTCTAGCAGACAGCTAACTATACAAACATAGCACATGCAAGAAAGAAGTTCTGAGTTGGTGACTTCTACGTAGGAGTCATCTGGATAAAGATAAAGTCGTGGAGGAGGAATGATGTCCTAGGCTCTTGTGTCTTCTTGCCCTATTTGATTCCCACATTCCACAGTTAGGCTTAGCTCTTATTACACTCTCTAAGTAAGTTCCTTAACCTATCTGTGCCTCAATTTCTTCAAATGAATATAGGGCTGACTTTGGATGAGTTTCTTAAAGGTTGTTGTGAAGATTAACTGAGCTAATTCACATAAAGTGCCATGACTATTATCTTCATGTCCAGGCACACCCCACACTTCTACTTACAACTCTGAAAACTTTGTTGCTCCAGTTTACAGGTCTCCCACTAAGAGACAGACTCCGCATATGGGGCCACTGTTTAACATCTGGGAGGTATCGAATAATGTCATCCAAATGGTTGAGAGTGAAATTATTTAAAAGGTCAATAGAACCCAGGCAAACATCAGCAGTAGCAGAAAGAAAAAATCCCCACACAAAAAATCAAGACGTAGGAGGAAAATGAGGGGAGAGGAGTTATATAACAACACCAGCTCAGACTGCCCTACCTTCCTGTCTTTTACTTGCCCTCTCTGCTTTAGCCACAGTGACCTTCCAGCTAGCCTTGAATGTGACAAGCTCATTCCTACCTCAGAGCCTTTGTACTTACTGCTGACTTTGCCAAGAATCCTCTTTCCCCATATAATGGAATGCCTCATCCCTTTTCTTCATTTAGCTCTCTGCTCAAGTATCTCCTCAGAGAGGTCTTCCCTATCTGAAACAGCTATCACTGTGCTCTGTCAGCTCTTTTAGCCCCTTATTAAGCCTCACCAGGGACTGACAGGTCCACACCAGGCCTTCGGGTCTAACCACAATGCCCTTCCTGGTTCGGGGGGGACATAGCCTCTGTGCCTTCTTTCGCATGGCCAGGAACAATTCAAGTCCCAGTCATTTCTCTCTAAAAGATATTTGCCTCCCATCCTTAGTCTCATGCACATGGTTATATAAAGAGTTAAAAGTGGTGAAGAACCTAAACCATTTAAAGGACAAGAAAAGAAACATCAGTGGTGAGTATAAAGGGTTGAGGCCTTAAAAATCCAGAATTGGAAAAATCACATCAGTCATTGAACATATTTTTACTGGAGGGCATTACAGTTTTTGATTACCCTAATCTCATTTCTCATTTCTAGAATATGAGTCTAGATGGCAGCCTGAAAGTAAAAATTCAGACTAAAATGCAAAAAAAGCTCAAAATACAAAAACAGCAGGATCAAAATGCAGAAAGAACAGGATCAGAAATGCGTATTAGCAGGGAAGCTAAAGAGGATTACTAGATGCTGCTGCTAATGAAATGCCTACATAAGCCAAATTTCTCTCTCTTTTTATGAACCTAAAACACATGGTCTACAGTATAACTTCACTCTCCTGGCAGACCCTGTGCTTAAAGATAGGAATAAAGCATTTATTAAATCAGTCTCTTAAATATAAAAATTGAACCCTAAAAATTCTAGGGAAAAAGTTTAGTTCATCCCCCATCATGATGTCTAAACCCAAATCCAACAAAATTGGCAGGAGACATTTTTTACAAGGAATTCAATTGTCAGAAGATCCGTGGAGGATTCCAGGGCTGGGCCAATCTCTCATCAGATAATGATCTCAACAGTATCCAGCAGGTGAAGAATGTATTAAATGTGCTCAGCGTTTTTTTCCTTAACTTGTTCACTAGGTTGAAAACTCTGATGGACTAATTTATTCTGTAATGGTTTATGTCACACTGCTACAGATCTAAGAATTAATGTGGATGTTGTGGCCAAGTATATTCATCATTTTAGGGATGGAAGCAGGAGGAGAATGTGTCAAGCAGAAATTCTAATTGATATCTTTATTTAAATCTGCTTCAGTTCTCTTTAAGAGTCTAATGAAAAACCTGTGTAATTCTTAATCATCAAAAACAAAAAAGATCTGCCACCTTTTTCCTTTAATTACTGAAATATACTTCTTTTCAAAGTGATTTCACTTATTCTGACTTCATTTTCTCAACCTGGGTGTCAATTAAGCTTTTAAAGCTTCTAGAAATGTATAGAACTGATCATTATGTAAACCTATTACTGACAGTATTCATGGGGCAGCATACAAAATCTAAAATGATGTAAAAAAAAAAAAAAGAGAAGTCAGATCCCTCTGATAGGAAAATTGTTAACAATAGCTGTTTTGCCAATGAATATGCCTAAAATGGCATCAGCATATTGAATTATCCCCAGATGGTAACCCAGGAACCACAATGTTGAGTGTTAAATGTGCATGCAGGTAAGAACAACTTATACCCCAGCGAAAATGTTCTGGAGGGGGGCAGGTAGGAAGAAAGAAAAATAGGCCACTAGACTGAAATTTGTAATCTGCTTACAATTTGTTACTGGTTCCCAGGCATCAATTGCAAACTCTCTGAGCCACCTGAATGATCTTTTTAAACAATTTAAATCCAGAGAAAGAGACTGACCCTGTTAACCTTGGTAGAATGAGCAGGAGACATCACTGGCCTAGAGAACGAAAATTCTACACCAAAGAATAGCAATTTCCCTCCCACCCACCCCAGGCATTGAGATGTCCCTGCACAGCATTCCCCATCAATTGCTCGAAGCCTTCCTGTTTAAAATGCCAGATCTAGATCTTATCACAGCAACTGACTAAAAGCAAGAGGAAGGGAGGGAGGTCTACTTGAGTTTCTGCTTCCTATAACCAAGTCTCAGCAGTATTTCTTAGAAAGGGCTAAAGAGAATTGCTTTATCTACACAAACAAGAATGTTGATAAGAAGACTTGCTGGCTTCCCGAGCGCTCTGGGATTTCTAGCTGAGACTGAAGCCTTCACACCGTGATTTTCTCCTTCAGAACCGTGCAATACTATGCATGTATATATGTACATATCTATTCATATGTATTTATTTAACAAAACAATAGGAAGGGGAACGATGAATGCCTTTTTCATAAACTTTTATTTCCAAACCGAGTTCTTGTTTGCATTAAAAACATGTCACAGTGCATATTATTTTAACTCCACAGCCTCTGTCAGAGAGATGTTCTCATCTCTCATTTACAGACGGAGAAATGCAGGGGCAGAAAAGTTTAACTTGTCCAAGGTCAGTCAGGGACAAGACAAGCTCTGACTAAACGCCCATCTCCCAACTCCAAGCCTCACCCCGCTAGAAGAGGACTTAAGGCCTGCGTCCCTTCCTCTGAGTGGTCGGAAGCGAGGGGAATGTTTCTGGAGTCCCGAGTCTCCTAGACCCTCCCAAATTTGAGGCGTTTTACCCGCAGACACCGGATTCCTGGGTTACCCGCAGCCCGCAACCCCGCGGAGCATCGGTCCCTTAGTCCCAGGTACGGCGCGCGGCCGCCGGCTCCCTCCCTTCCAGACCCTCCCGAGGAGGCGAACCCCGAAGTTTCGCCTGGTGCTCCCACGGCTCCCGGGGCCCCTCCCTTCGGCCCCGCCGCCCCGGGAGACCCACGACTGAGCCCCCCGTTACCGTATGCGGTGAGGGAGGCCATCCTGGCCCGCGTCCTGCCCAGGCTGGCCAGGGTGTCGGCGAGAGCGGCCCCCTGCGCGCCGCGACCCTGGACGGCCCAGCCGGCGAGTGCGTGCGCTTGTCTCCCGCGGCGGCGCCCGAGAGCTCCGCTGCTGAGCACGCCCAGTCCGCGTGCGGCGCTCGCCCCTAGGGCCGCCAGCGCGCGGGGGCTCCCGGCCGGGCGGCGCTGCGAGAGTGGCGGGAGAGAGGGCGCAGACCGGCCGCCGCGCTCCGGATCCCCGCGGGGATTGAACCAGCCGCGGAGGACGCGCGGCCGGGAGGGGGGAGGGGCGACGCTGCCGGTGGGAGGTGCCCGGGAGAGGCGCGCCAAGGATTTGGCCCAGCGCCACCGGCGTCGGGCGGGATCCCCGCTGGGCTCACGCCAAGCGGGGTGGCAGGGAAGTCGCGGGAGGGGTCGGGGAGTCCCAGGCGTGCCACAGTCTCTCGTGACCGTCTCCTTTCCCAAGGAAGTTCCACTGGAGAGCGCACCTGGGGACGCATGGGGTGAGTCTGGCCGCCTGTGACTCTGGGTGCGATTCCCAGCCAAGGGGACAGTCTGGAAAAGTGTTTGCCTGCGAGACCAAAGCCCAGGGGAGAGTGGCAACCTTGTCCTGTGGACGCCTATTAATGAAGTCCATGACTGCTAAGTACCGAACACTGAACCCAGCAGTTCAGACCTGTCCCAATACATCATCTTGTCACCTCTGTTTGTGCTTCTGTCTTCCCACGAGGCGCTCACCGATGTCTGATTCCGGCCACGCCTCTGATGAGGGAGCGAGCTCACACAGGTTGAGTGATGGAATGTCCGAGCTGTTCTCGGCCCTCCTTCCCTATTGTGCTGGGTCTCCGTCTGGAATCAGCTGGCTGAGGAAAAGGAGTGGGAGAGGGAGAACAAGACCCGAGAAGTCGGTGGCACCCATTGCGGGATAAAGCAGGGGGAAAAGGAAGGCCACTCAACGCCCCCTCGGGTCAGGTGCACCCCCCATCCCCCGGCCGCCTGCCCGGAGGCTTTGCCATTCCCAAGTGTAAAGCTGAGACCACACCGACAGGGACGCCCAGAGGTTTCTGGCTCGGAGCTAAAGGTCATGGTCACCAGGCCTTGTAAACGGCCCGCGCGGAAGGAATTGGGGGGCGATTGTTGTCAAGGCCATTTAATTGCGTTTGGGGTTGTGCCAACTCATGTGGAGGCACCGAGGGCAAAGAAATCTGGCGGAGGCAAAACCCGGCGTTTGTTTGAGAAGCTTCCCGCGTGCTCCGGCGGTCAGACTTGAGCACTTCCAACCTCCGCGTCCTCCCGCCTTCCCACTCTTCGGTGAGGGCAGCCAGGCGGCGGCAGGTAACCACACAAGGCTCTAGGATGCAGTGTCGGTGCCCACACTGTCCCCATGTGAGTGCAAGGCTGAGACTTCTCGGCCGGCCGGGGGAACCAGACCCTGAAGAGGGCCAGGTCCGCCCGGGGTAATGGGAGCGGGGTATCCAGTCCTTTATTGGCCCTCGGTCAGCCAACCAGCAGCCCGGTGATCCTTGGTTAAGACACGGTCTCTAAGGTTCCATTTTCCCATCTGTAAAGTGGAGCTAACCATTGAGGCTGTGCCCACCTCGCAGGGCAGTTGCAAGGATCTCGTGGGACAGGGACACTATCATCACCAAGGCTCGGTCTGCGTGGCTGCTTCCTGCCTCGACCTTGCCCTTGAGGGCCCCATCGGCCTCTCCTGCAGGTTTTTTTCAACCTCACACTCTACCCAACCCCAAGCTAAACTTGCAACCGCCCACCCTTGAGTCTAGAGTGACTCGGAGACCTGCCCTCAGCTCCTTCAGGTGGTAGTCCACCTAGCCTGGGGGAGGACACATGCCAGGCCTGCCTTCCCCAAGCACTCCAATCCTCCCCTAGACTTGGGCAGCGCCTGTGTTCCCCCTTCACCATCCCCACACCTCAGCAGCCCTGTCTGGGTGCTCCTCTTAGTCCGTTCCACCTCTTGTGCCCCTTCTTAAGCCTGGAGCTGCTTCCTCAGTCTCCTTTATGCCTGCGGTGGGTCCCAAGGCTGTTTGTAACTCATCTTCTGATGTCCAGTGCTTTCTTCTCCATTGACCATCCCAGACGCTCAGATGGAGTCTTGAGGAAGGACTGTCATAATGAGTTACAAATTGCACTTTAATTCTTCTTGGCAGTTCTAATTAGCATGAACCAAAAAGTAGCATTTAATTAATTAACCTCTCTTAAGGCTACCTGAACTTGTGCCCACATAAAACACCATTCCAAGTCCTTGAGGTATTCAGTGCCCTCAGTAGAATTAAGACTTAGGGCACCTGGCCTCTTTGGGAAAAATAAGCCTCCTGCCTTGATGGGTTTAAGAGTCTTCCGATTGTTCTCAGAATCTGTATTGTCAGGTGATAATGAGATCTTTAAGACTAAGTAGATGAGCAAATAAATATTACTATTACTCTCTTCAACAACAACAACCAAAAAAAGACTACCTGCATCCTGGTCTCCAGTGGGAGGGGTTGGTCTCCACCTGCCTCACATTCTCGAGGGGACAAAGGCCAAGGAAGAATTATGACACCGGTGATGAAACACAAGATGTTACAGAAACTCCAGGGGGGACGAGTGGTTCTGTCTTAGCAGGATTCACACATGACTTAACTAAGGCGGTGACATTTGGAAGATGAGGTCCAGGATTTGTGTTGTTGCCAATAAAATTTTGTAAAGACAAGATTGTCAGTCAAATTTCCTTATATTTTATTCATTCTTCATGTTATCAGGAGTAAAATATGAACTGCCACAACTTTGATGAAAGCTGTGTTCTAAATCTTTCCAAGAAAACGTTTTTTCAGATGATAGATTTAGAGAAACTAGTTCTCCTTCCCTTTTCAGCATGTTCTGAACTTAAACTTTTATTAACTGCCTTGAACATTGCATTGTATTTGACACTAGAAGAGGCTGACTCTCTGCAGTTAACATTTTTAATAATTCATCTCAATTTTGTACCTTTGCAACTATACAACACTCATTTTTTAATATATCTGAAAAGTATTTTAGTTTTCAATTGCCCATGATCAACTTGATGTAGAATTTGATCCATTATTAAAAGTTTAATTGACATTTTAAAATATTGCTGCCATTGGCCTCTATATTCCCATAAGTTTCAATATCTTTATTATAACACATATTGCATTATATTATAATTTATCTGTTTAGCCATTTATTTTCCCCACTGGCAAGCAGGAACCATGTCTTATATTTCAGGGTATTCCAACACCTAGCACAGTACTTAACCCGTCGTGGGTACTCTATAAAATATTAATTGAATGACGCAATGTATGGGGGGGAAAATGTTTGATTATAGGGGTTAGGAAGGAATCATTGCTGAGAAAGCCTGAGTTGGGGTGAGTTTTATTCTGTAGAATAAAAGTATCTTCCTCACTCAGGGAAAACTATTGCATGGAAATCATTTTACAAAACACTTAGGTTGGGGCCAGAGACTATGTTGGAATTGCAATGTCTACTCCAATAAAACATCAAAAAGGGGGTTCTTATCCTGAAAACCCTTATCCTGAATCCATGAAACTCTCCCTGAACTAGAAGGCTGGGGAGAGGGCCCATGAATGGGCTTCCTGGGGTTCATAAGTCACCTGAAAATTACATTCAGAATAGGTGTATATATACAGATATATATAAATCTATATGTATACACACACACACATCTATGGATTTATATACAAATATATATTTACTTATATATAAATAAATATATAAATTTACATATATAAATAAATGTACATATATACACCTCCATAGATGTATATACACATCTATATCTGTATAGCTATTTTGGTTTTCCCAAGTGCATCAGGGCCAGCCCGTTGAAACAAACTGCAGAAGAAGTAAACATGAACAGCAAGATCTTACCTCAAGAAAGACAATGGATTGTTCTGGCTTCTTGGTCTCCATTTCTTAAGTGTCATGAAAATCTCTCTTCAACTTACAGCAGAAAACACTTTGGGTTTGGACGCTGATTCATGAATTCTGTCATCATATGAAAAGCCTTTTGTAACACTATACTCACGACAATTTAACCAAATTTAAAATGGAATATATATATATAAAATTTTTTTTCTGAGAAGAGGATTCATAGTGTGATGACTGCTTTCTGTGTCAACCTGACTGGGCCATGGGATCCCCAGATATCTGATTAAACATTATTTCTTTTAAGGGTGTTTCCAGAAGAGATTCGCATTTGAATTGGTAGACTGAGTAAAATAGATGGCCTTCTCCAGTGAGAGTGGGCCTCATCCCATCAGTTGAGGGCCTCATAGAACAAAAAGGCAGAGGAAGATTGAATTCTTCCTCTCCCTCTCTATCTGACTGTTGAGCTGGGACATGGATCTTTTCCTGAAGCCCTTGTTGCTGCTGGTGCTCAGGCCTTCAGACTCCAACTAGGATCTGTAACATTGGCCAGTGGCTCTCAGGCCTTCGAACTACACTGGCTTTCCTGGGTCTCCAGCTTGCAGATGGCAGATCGTGGAAATTCTTGGCCTCCATAATCACATGAGCTTATACATATGCCATATATCTTATACATATATATATACACACACATTAATCATATATACATATATGTGTATGTGTGTGTATATATACATATACATGCACACACACAAAATCTCAGAGATGTATTATATATGTATATATACACACACATATATACACATACATATTACTGGCTCTGTTATGTATGTATAATAGTCTATTGGTGCTGTTTCTCTGGAAAAGTTTGACTAATACGCATAGTCTTCAGCAGATTTTTAGTAGTAAGCCTGACCCAACAGAGATAAAAAAAATAATGAGATAGAAAGTATTTTGCATCTTAAATGTACCCAGTGAGGAAAACTAATTATAATGATGGAGTATTATAGCTAAATATTATATCCTTTTGTTATAACAATAATAGCCCCTTTGGACCCATGCTATAATGTGTTATATCTGAAGAAAATAAAGATAAAATTACAACTTTTGCTTTTTAAAAATCCCAAAGTTAAAAATTTTTAAATTATATGAAGCGGTTAAACAGTTAGTCCCTCTCAGAATTTGTAAATGGAAATGTCCTAAAATCCTCAAACTATTTCTCTGAAAAAAAATAACATGTCAAAGAAGCAGATACATCAAGTTCATATTTTGAGGCTTTAAGTGTTTTTGTAACATATTCTTGTCAAATTTGCCAGATATATAACAAGGAAAGTAACTAAAGTTTATTGTGTGTCATACAAAACCTAAAACAGTTTTGTGTGTGCGTGTGTGTGTATATATATATGCTTTCATTATGTACCTATTTCATAAACACACACACTAATGAAATTAACAGTATTGTTATCAGTATCGGCAGACATGAAACTGAGGGATAGTGTGCTTAATTAACCACTAGTAATAGATAGACCCAGGATTTGTAACTCGATTCCATGGCCCATGTTTCCTAGTCTTGTTGAGTATACATAAACCATCTAATTGTTTTGTCTTCTAAATCTTTCTTTTATTTAAAATGTCAGTTTAGATATTTTTCTTTAAAAATGAAGAGGTAATTGTACTAAAAAGAAGTAAGGTGCAATGGTAAAGAAGAGGCTGAATAAGATACTCCCAAGTACATCAGGGCCAGCCAGTTGAATCAAACTGCAGAAGAAGTAAACAAGAACAGCAAGTTCTTACCTCAAGGAAGAAAACGGATTATTCTGGCTTCTTGGTCTCCATTTCTGAAGTGTCATGACAATCTCTCTTCAATTTACAGCAGAAAACACTTTCACCTGTAAAATGGGTTTGGAGACTGATTCATAAATTCTGTCCTTATATGAAAAGCCTTTTATAACACTAATTATACTTATGAAATTTAACCAGTTTAAAATGGAATTTTCCTTCCTTCAACTTTTAAGTTCAGGAGTGCATGTGCAGGATGTGCATGTTTGTAACATAGGTAAACGTGTGCCATGGTGGTTTGCTGCACAGATCAACCCATCATCCAGGTGTTAAGCCCACCATCCATTAGCTAGTCTTCCTGATGCTCTCCCTCCCCCTCCCCCTCCCCCACCAACAGGCCCCAGTGTGTGTTGTTTCCTGTCATGTGTCCATGTGTTCTCATCATTCAGCTCTGACTTATAAGTGAAAGTATGCAGTGTTTGCTTTTCTGTCCCTGTATTAGTTTGCTGATGACAATGGCTTCCGACTCCATTCATGTTCCTGCAAAGGACATGATATCGTTCCTTTTTATGGCTGCATGGTATCCTGTGGTGTATATGTACCACATTTTCTTATCCAGTCTATCACTGATAGGCATTCAGGTTGATTCCACATCTTTCCTATTGTGAATAGTGCTGCAATGAACACATGAGTGCATGTATCTTTATAATAGAATGATGTATATTCCTTTGGGTATATACCCAAAGTAATGGGATTGCTGGGTTAAATGGTGTTTCAACAGATGCCGATGAGGTTGCGGAGAAAAAGGAACTTTTACACAGTTGATAGGAGTGTAAATTAGCTCAACCATTGTGGAAGACAGTGTGACAATTCCTCAATGACCTAACATGAAATTTAAAATGGGTAAAGTAGAATTTGCTTTTGCAGAACACTGTCTTGCATTGAGTCTCATGCATTAATACAGAGAAAATTTGTTATAAGATCCCATCTTATTTACCATATTAAATGTGCTTTATTGTATTATGTTTTATAAACAGTGTATGTTCTTTTCCCAAAAACAGACACTTGTTTCACATCCTTAAATTCTGGGTGCTGCAATGGCAAATCTCATCTTGAATTTCCATGTGTTGTGCAAGAAAACCAATGGGAGATAATTAAATCATGGGGGAAAGTCTTTCCCTACTGTTCTTGTGATAGTAAACAAGTCTTATGAGATCTGATGGTTTTATAAAGAGGAGTTCCCCTGCACAAGTTCTCTCTCTTTTTGCACGCTGCCATCCATGTAAGATGTGGCTTGCTCCTCCTTGCCTTTTGCCATGATTGTGACACCTCCCCAGCCATGTGGAACTGTAAGTTCATTATGCCTCTTTCTTCTGTAAATTGCCCAGTCTTGGGTATGTGTTTGTCAGCAGCATGAAAATGGACTAACACAATACCTCTAAATAGTTTTTGAGTCATAGAACAAATACAAAAACTTAGAAAATATTTTGAACACAATAAAAATTTCTAAAACATCATATCAAAATGTGTATGGTGTAGCTAAATCAGCACTTGGAGGGAAATTTACAGCTTTACTTATATTAGAAAATAAGAAAGATCTCAAATCAATGCTCTAGGTTTTTACCCTAAGATACCACAAAAATAAGAATAAATTAAACCCATGACAAGTAAAGGGAGGAAACAATAAAGATAACAAAGAAACAGAAACTACAAAAGCAATGAGGACAATCAATGAAACCAAAACTGATATCTTGGAAAAGATTAATACAGCTGAAAATATGTAGCTAAACTGATCAAGAACAAATAGAAGAAGACAATTACCAATATTAGGAATGAAAGAGGAACATTATTACACATCTTACAGATATTAAAATGATAATTAAGGGAACATTATGATAACTTCATGCCAATAAATTTGACAACATAAACGGACAAATCCCTTCAGAGACAC
This sequence comes from Cebus imitator, assembly GCF_001604975.1. Classification (NCBI taxonomy): domain Eukaryota; kingdom Metazoa; phylum Chordata; class Mammalia; order Primates; family Cebidae; genus Cebus; species Cebus imitator. The sequence goes on along the minus strand of NW_016107333.1, from coordinate 18,295,206 downwards.
AAATTACCAAAACTGAACAAAAATTAATTCTATTTTTATATACCAACAACAATTTTTTTAAAGTTCCATTTGTAATAGCATAAATACTTTTAAAAATGCATTTAATGAAAGTTGTACCAAGTATATATATATATTTTTTTCCATTTATTTATTTTATTGCATTTTAGGTTTTGGGGTACATGTGAAGAACATGAAAGATTGTTGCATAGGTACACATGTGGCAGTGTGATTTGCTGCCTTCCTCCCCAGAAAATATTGCTGAAAGAAACTAAAGAAGACTTAAATGGAAGGATAGACTGTGGATAGACTCAGTATTGTTGAGATGTCAATTATCCCCAGATTGAATCATAGATTTATGTAATCCATAATTACATATGAAAATCTAGCAAGTCTTTTTGTAGAAATTAACAAGCTAATTCTAAACTATATAGAAATGCAAATTACCCAGAATAAACAAAACAATTTTACAAGACAAAACCCATCTTGGAAGATTTACACTATCTGACTGAAGATGCTAAAGCTACAGAATCAAGAGTGTGGTATTGGCATAAGCTTAGACATACAGATCAATGGGACATAATAGAATATCCAGAAATAGACCCACACTTATACCTTCAATTGATTTTCAGCAAAGATGGCAAGGCAATTCAACTGGGAAGGGATTGTCTTGTCAATATGTGTTGCTGGAACAGTTGGATACCCATACGGAGAAAGAAAGAATGAAACAACAGAAGGAAAGAAAGAAAGGAGGAAAGGAGGAAGAAAGGAAGGGAAGAAGGAGGAAGGGCCCTGGTGTTATAGGCACCTAAGGGAATCTCCTGGTCTGCAGGTTGCGAAGACGATGGGAAAAGAGTAGTATATGGGCCAGAATGCATCATTCCTCACTGCACAGTCCCTCACGGTTTCCCTTGGCTAGGGGAGGGGGTTCTCCAACCCCTTCTGCTTCCTGGGTGAGGTGACGTCCCATCCTGCTTCGGCTCACCCTCCATGGGCTGCGCCCACTGTCTAGCCAGTCCCAATGAGATGAGTTGGGTACCTCAGTTGGAAATGCAGAAATCACCAGCCTTCTGCATTGATCTCATTTGGAGCTGCAGACCCCAGAGCTGTTCCATTAGGCCATCTTGCCAGCCACCCCTCTCATTCCCATTTTCAAACTGGCTTGTAAATTGACTGCCCTCACCAAATGCATCAGTTGATATTGGAACATAGTTTTATTTTTCCCAAGATTTAGGAACATGCTAGTATGTTCCAGGCACATTCATCTTTGCATATCTGTGTAGAAATCTATGTTGAACGCTGCATCAGGTGGTCATTACAGTTGAAAAAATTAAACACTTATAAATAGATCTTAAATAATATGACGTTTTCTTTCCACTTTTCTGTATTTTTGAATTTTCCGTAAAGAACATAACCTGAAATTTCCACTAACTTTTTAAAAGGAAAAGATAAAGGCTAAACAATTTAAAATTTTGGAGTAAAGACATGAGGGAAGGGAGAAATTATATAAAATAAATGTATGATACTAGACAAATAGTTCTATTCATTTCACCCATGAGAAACACATCATTAATTTTTAGCAGTATCTTAAAAATATAAATGAACTGAAAGCTACAGATTTAAATTGTAATTTCTGACAAAGGTAGTTAAATACCATATATGTAAGAAAAATCTTAGACAGATACTCACTCAACTTCCACAATTTTATCTTGTTCTGAAGATAGATAATTTTTGCAGAATCAGGGTCCAAAAGTTCACATTGCAGGCATCTTCGTAAGAAACTCCTGAGGCATGGCCTATTTTATATTGCACACCTCAGGACTATAAGATCTATTTATATTTTGGGTAAGCTCCCGACATAGTTTGAATCTTCTTTAAAACTTTGTGAATTTGAGAACAATAAATTTCAGTGAATTACAACTGCCTTTCAAACAGATTCCAGCATGTACTTTCCCCTAAATATAACCCATTGTTTCAGAGAAATCAGGGAATTTAGTAAGAATCTCTGTTATATACTGTAATTCTGTAATTGCAGGTAAATTATATTTCCAGGACATTGTTATACCAAAAATTTCTTCATGACTAAAAATATGGTTTCTAAGTTTTACCACAAATATTTCTCAGTATGGTGGAAACTCAAATAGAGAGAGCACTGTGGACACCTCTTGCAAGTTTGTGATGCATTATTATTGCCAGTATATTTACTACAGCATTCATTACCCCTCTCATTCTTCCCATGATAAAAAAGAAAGTGGATCCAAGTAATAAACACGAGTTAATGTTCCTAGGCTTGCCTCTGAGAACAGACAGCGTTGGTTGCCTTCCTGATATATTTTCTCTAGTTTTCCTTACTAACAGAATCCTGTCTGTGTCCAGAAGAGCAAGTTGTACAGTTAAACACTTAATTTCTCAGCTCCCTTTGCAGCTAGTTGGGAGCCACATGGCACAGTTCAATGCAATGCTTAGGGTCTGCTAGTTCTGCCTTTCCCTTACTCCTTTCTCCTCCTTCTTAACTTGTCTATGGACATGATTATTGGAATTCCTGTAGCCATTCTAGGACAGTCAAAGAAGGGCCAAAACAATCTGAGGAACATAAAGGTAGACACTGTTAAGCTGATAAACCAACATCAGCAACTCTCTGTTTCCTGACTTCACTTTATATGAGAGAAATAAGCTTCTGTGTCAGCCACTGAAGGCATGGGACCTTATTACCTTCAGCTAACAACAGTCCTCATGGTTACCCCTCCTCAGTCCTGTGTTTTTGTTCAATCAGATAGATAGAGTAGCTTTTCCCTAATCCATAATAGAAATCAAGAATGGGTATTCCTGACACATTAAATAGAACAGCTGCCCTTGCACCTGTCCCACTAATGAGGCACCCCATAAGACTTGCTGTCAACTCTAAAATTGGTGCTCCAAAAAGTAATTTCTATGATTCCAAAAACTGCTCTACCTCAAAACCTCAGACCCCTAAATCTGCCTGAAATAGTCATCTATTCGAGATGGGGTTATGTAAGTAATAGATTGCTTCAATTTTTCATGTTGCTATTATGACCCTAGTCTGAGAATTAAAGACAAATTGTGAAAGGATATTACACAGGGGAAATACGCTAAGGACAAAATTATTCTAGACAAATAAATGAAAGCTCAGCTGGTTACAAAAGTCTAAGCTCAAAGAAGTAGGCCTATATTAAACACAGGATGCAATTTTTATAGAAAGACAAACCATATAATTTAGGAAAAAGAGAAACACTATCTCCCTTCCTGATAATGTGAGAGTCAATGACATGAAAATACATTATAAACAATCCTTTGTTTAGAACCAAAGATGAATATCCAAGATGAAACTAAGAATGACTAATGATAGCTAGGTGCAGTGGCTCACACCTATAATCCCATCACTTTGGAGGGCTGAGACAGGCAGGTCACCTGAGGTCGGGAGTTCCAGGCAAGCTTGGCCAACATGGTGAAACGCTGTCTCTACTAAAAATACAAAAATTAGCTGGGCTTGGTGGCATGTGTCTGTAATTCCAGCTACTCAAGAGGCTGAGGTAGGGGAATCACTTGAACCTGATAGCTGGAGGTTGCAGTGAGCCAAGACAGCACCACTGCACTCCATGCTGGGTGACAGAGTGAGACTCTATCTCAAAAAAAAAAAAAAAAAAAGAGTAATGGCAATAATTTCAATGCACCTCCTTGCTCTGAGCCAGGCTAAGTACTTTACATTCATTTTTCTCATTTAAACTTCACAATTACCCTATAAAGAAGTCATTATTAGTGTCTCCACATTTTAGATGATGAAACATCGACTTGGAGAGGTTATGTTACGTTCAACGTGCCTGAGCACGTGCAGCAAGAGGTTACTGTTCTGTAGCTACTGACCTGTACTGCCTCTACTGTGGATCAAAGGATGCCACACCTAAGAGACCCTGAGTGAGCATCTAGCTCAGTGGCTCCCAATATTTTTAAGCATGAAGACTCTTATCAACCATTTTTATAAATTTCACCAGTTGAACACATACATAGTGATACAAGGTTCTGTAAATTCAACAATCCTCTGAAATGACTGCACTATACTTACAAACCATACTGGGAAAGTAACAGCTCATATAAATGTGAGATCTAGGATTCATAGAAAGCATAGAATAAAGAATGTCTTTTGGACACTGTTTGTTGAACGTGGGAAATTTCTGAACCCTTGGAAATATTTTCTCAACTTCCTAAGATGGACTTTGTGTCAGTTCTGGTTCTCTAAGCAGCAGAAGCCAAGTTAAGATTATAATATAATTTTATATAATAAATCTCTCAATAGATTTATTGAGAAACATTTCTGTGAAGGATAAATTAGGTAGGGATGGGAGTAGGCTGGGAGAGCTTTCAGCTCACAACATAGGTCCAACACTAGGGAAAGAGAGAGGGAAGGTGGACTTGGGTAAGAAGAGCCTCAGCCTGGAGCACTGTTCTGAGAAAGCCTTGGCTGTTGATGAGGAGTCCTCCAGCCAAAACTGTCCATTAGGAAAATTGCCACTGGTTCAACACTAAGACCTCTTCCATGCCCAGTCACTGGCTAAGAGCATCCTGGTGTAAGTGTGGCCTCAGGTTGATGGGGGCAACAGCTGGGAGCTGTCAGTCAATCACGCTCCCTACAGGAGGTTAGGAGATGGAATGGCTGCCAAGGCAGCCACAGATTAGGAATCATGGACATAGTCCAATACCCCTATTTTACAGATGAGGAAAGTAAGACCCAATTACATTAAGTCACATAATCAGATGATAATTTACCTTCTCCAACTCTCATGTTAGCAAGTACTTAAAGACTTTGAAGTTAAATTCATCTACAAAATGCGTGACCTTGGGCAAGTTATTTAATTTCTCTTAGCCTTGTTGTCTTCCTAAAATTAGAATGATAATATCTAACTCATAATACTGTTGCAAGTTTTAAAAGAGAAAACACATGTTAAAATGATTAGCACAGTCCCTGGTACACACTTATTACTCAACAATTGGTAGCCGTTATTATTTCCAATGCCATGTTTTTTCTAGTTTTTCCCGCTAGGTATAGATTAACTAAAGATAAAGAGAGCTTCTTATCATGTCCTTCTACTTCCTACCCAATGTTTCCTCTGCATTTTTTATTGAAAAGCAATCCAGTTCCATGGTAATTATTCCTAAATTACCCTCCATGTTTGAAAAAATCTTTAATGTTTCAGAAAAGTATCCATATTCCAAGTAGTATAAATCAAATGGCCTCTGTGCTCAGAAGAGACAAATGTATTACAAATAAACAATTTCATTTTAGGAAGACTTATTCAACAAGTACAGACGGTCCCCAACTTAAATGATATTCCACTTAGGATTATTTTCCATTTAGGATGGCTCTATCAAGATATAATCTCATCATACGTTGAGAAGGGTCTGTATTTAGAGTTGAATCATTTTGTGCTTTCAATATTAATTCAGTTGTTTTATGAGGATAAAAGCAAGCCTCTGGTGTTTAAAATCCAACTCAATGCCTTAAAATATTTACTAAAGTGAAAAAGAACAAATCAATGCTACACCGCCAAGGTCAAGGAGGAAGGTGCATATTCTTGGAGAGTCACTGCTGTTCCCAAGAGCTGTCTCTGGCCTTTCATCGAGCTTCCTGAAAGGCAAAGGGAAGCTAGCAGAGCCTAAGCTGGGCTGCCTCGGGGGTACTGTGTGATAATGAGAAAGGAGGGTTTTGTTAAGGGCTGTGAGCTCTTGGTTCTAGGGAGGGCATGACGTTTTTCTCCTTGACTTGAAGACTTCCTCTACTCTCGGCCTTAAAAAATAATAATAATAATGGAGAAGTATATGTTTAGGGGTGCCGGTGGGGGGGTGGTAAGGAACATCTGTACTTTCTGCTTAATTTTTCTGCAAACCTAAAACTCAAAACTGCTCTAAAAAGTAAAGTTCATTAATTAAAATATGAATCCAAGTGAAAGAGGTCAGACACAAAGGACCACATGTATAATTCCATTTAGATGAAATGCCCAGAATAGGTAAATCTATTGAGACAGAAAGCAGAGAGTGGTGTCAGGGAATGACTGCTAATATGAGGAGTCTTCAGGGGTGATGAAAATGTTCTGGAATTAGATAATGGTGATGTTTGCACAATTCTCTGATTGTACTAAAAAATCACCGAATTGTGCATTTTAAAAGGGTGGATTTGTATTATGCAAATTATATTTCAATAATAAAAAAAAACAGTGCACTAGGTATACTGAAGATGACATCTTTTTACATTTAATCAGGAGACAACTGAATATAGAAGAATGGAGTACAGAGGGATGGGAACCAGCAAAGGTGTTTTTCTCTCCTGCCTCAGGGCTTTGACTACCACCCTCTGAAGAGCTGCCCTGATGCCAGCTGCTGACCCAGCTCTCAACTCTCTTTGCCTTTCCTAGTCTCTGTGTGTGTGTGTTGAAAGGGGCTGTGGTCTGCCGATGTAAATAGCTTTTCTGTGTGCTCTCATTTCTCCTCCTCTCAATTTATCTGCTAACTACATTTGCCCATTATTTCTTGACTTCTCTTTGCCTGTCTTTGTGGAGTTTCATTCTAAGCATGAGTATCTTAGTATGCACCACAGACTTTACCTCTAGTTTCCTTTTTTGTTGTTTGTTTTGTTTTGTTTTGTTTTGAGACAGGGTCTCACTGTGTCACCCAGGCTGGAGTGCAGTGGAGCGATCTCGGCTCACTGCCACCTCTGTCTCCCGGGTTCAAGTGATTCTCCTGCCTTAGCCTCCTGAGTAGCTTGGATTACAGGTGCTTGCCACCATGCCTGGCTATTTTTTGTGTATTTTTAGTAGAGGTGGGGTTTTATCATGTTGGCCAGGTTGGTCTCAAACTTCTGACCTCAAGTTGTCCACCTGCCTCAGCTTCCCAAAGTGCTGGGATTACAGGTGTGAGCCATCTCGTCTGGCCTACTTGTAATTTTCAACACTATTCTATAGAAATACTGATGCCCTGAATGCTTGATTACCTATAGTCAGTGCTTACCTTCAGATGATAACCATGTTTACTCTTTTCTGACCTCTGCTTTAGTCAAGGGAGTGCCCCAGAGGGTAGCTCTTTTGCATCCATCATGAGAAATCCTGAGTCATTCATTCCCCTCCATTTCTAACCCTGTGTGCATTTTTAACATGATTTCTAAGGATAGGTCTAAGCTTAATAGAGACTCTATACTCTTTGTTCCTGCCAATGAGTGACAGTGGTTTGTGGACTAAAGATGCATGCACTCTTTCACCTTCCTTCTTCGAGAAGGTGATTTTCAAATCAATAGGGAAGTTGGTAAGATATTTTTTTCCCCAGTTTGCTTGGCTAACTTCATTTATGGACAAAGCACATTCATCTTTTTTTTAGTTCAGAAAATCATGCTGACAGAGGGCCAGTCTGATTCCTTGCAGACCAGTTTATCCCACCTGAAGAATGGTTTTGATTTCTCAAATAAAGACACCTCCTGCATTTGGTGGTTGGATTTACTAAATGAAAGTTTCTTAGGAACCTTAAAGAAACTGCTATAGGAAAACTGCTGGGCTTAGCAATCATGACAGAAATTGGGGAGAGTTCAAGTTACATTCTAGATAAAAAGAAAAAGAAAAGCAAAGATTAAAAAGCAAACAAACACAGAAGGAGCTAAGTGAACAGACCCATCAGACTACAATGTTTCCAAATGTCACTCCTACTCTGTCAGCCCCCATCTTCATCCCAATACTCCTTCTAGGCAAAGTGTAAGCAGAAAACTTTGGACTTCTTAGAATGTTTATTAAATGCTTATAAAAATGGTACAAGCTCCCCTCAGCCAGTATTGATAATCTTCTACCTGAAACATTCTGTTCAAGGTTTCTAACAGCATCTGACAAGACATTTCATGTGTATAACTGCAGATACTTCCATATTTTCCGGATTAATACGACTGTCTTTCAAACCGTTCCATTTCAACAGTAATGTCCTTATTCTTCCTGAGGCTTTCAAGATCTGTTAGGATCAAATAAGATGACTTGCGAAAGTCTTTTGTAAATGCCAAAGTTATAAAGAGAATTTGGTGATTTTTTTGCATATGCATTAAAAATCTACCTGATAGTAAAAGAGCAGGCAGGTCGCACAAAAAGATACACAAATGGCCTTTAAATATATAAACAATGTTCGATTTTGCTCATAATAAAAGAAATGCAAATTAAAATAACACTGAGATGTCATCTCTCAATTATCCATTTGGCCAAAAAAAGTCAAAAGTTTGACAATGCACTCTGTGGCAAGGTTATGGATGGAAAAAAATTTTCTCACATGTTGCTGGTGGGAGAACAAAGGAGTGCAGCCATATGGATAGGAATTTGGCATTTTCTATCAAAATTACATATGCATTAAGCCTTTGACCCAACGATCTCACTGCTAGAAATTTGCCCTAAAAATATACCTTCAAACTACAAAAAAAAAAAGTACAGGTATAAGTTATTCACTACATTGTTAGTAACAAAGAAATTTTAGGAACAACCAAATGTTAGGAACAGCCCAAATGCCCATCTACACGGCATGAACAAATTATGGTTCCTCTATACAATGGAGCACTATGCAGCCATCAAAAAGAATGAGGAAAATCTCCACGAATGATAGGGAGTAGCAGGCAGCTAAGTAAAATCCCAGTGCAAAACAGTGTTCAGAGTATGTTATTTTGGGTAAGAAGGATAGGGAAATAAATACAAATTTGTATATATTTCCTTATTTTTGCATAAAGAAGGTCAGGAAGGATAAATTAAAAACTAGTTCAGGCACAGTGGCTCATTCCTATAATCCCAGCACTTTGAGAGGCTGAGGTAGGAGGATCTCTTGAGTCCAAGAGTTTGAAACCAACCTAGGAAATATAGTGAGACCTCATCTCTACAACCATATAGGTGTGTGTTTGTGTGTGTGTGTGTGTGTGTGTATGTATAACTATAGTTTATTTAAATATTATAAATATATTTATAAATTATAAATATAAAATTAAATATTTATTAATTAAATATATTTAATTTAAATATATATTAATATGAGGTTTAATTAAGCAAATATAAATATATTATTGTATATATATAATTATGTCATATATATTTAAATATTATTTATATATTTATATATATATATGTATATGTATATTCGCCAGGCATGGTGGTGTGCACCTGTAGTCCCAGCTATTTGGGAGGCTAAGGTAGGAGGATTGCTTGAGCCCAGGAAGGTGAGGTTGCAGTGAGCTGTAATTGCACCATTGCACTCCAGCCTGGGTGACAGAATGAGACCCTGTTTCAAAAAAAAATAATCAAAATTAAAATAAACTAATGAATATAGCTGTCTACGGGAAGTTGGTGGATGGGATGTAGGGAACAGAGATACAAGTAAGGCTTCCCTGATCAGAACTAATTTATGGTGTTAACTTTTAAACCATACAAATATTTTATGTACTCAAAATATAAAATTAAATAAAACTAAAGATAAAAGAAAACCCTAACATTAAATAAAGAAATTGCTCTTACTGTCCACTAGATAGATAACACAGTCACATAGAAAAATTAGTAATTCAAATAAATTGTAAATACCATTTAGTATGGTATATATATAATGTATATCCTTAATAGAATATATCTTAACTTTTTTTTTTTT
>NW_016107333.1:18268951-18284045 GCF_001604975.1 Cebus imitator | reverse complement strand
CTCAGGAGTTCAAGACCAGCCTGGGCAAGATGATGAAACCCTTTCTCTACAAAAAAAAAAAAAAAATATATATATATATATGCAAAATTAGCTGTAGTCCCAGCTACTTGAGGGGCTGAGGCAGGAGACTCGCTTGAGCCCAAGAGATTAAGGTTGCAGTGAGCTGGATTCACACCATTGCACTCCAGCCTGGGCCACAAAGACCATGTCTCAAAACAAAAACAAAACAAACAATAGAAGAGGGAAGGAAGGGAAACAGAGATAAATAAAAAATAAATAAGAAAAATTATTATTTTTCCACCTTTAATATAGTCATCAGTTAAGGCAAGTATCCTCCATAGTTGTTAAAACCACTGGAAGAAAGATGTTAAGAAACAAGACATCTGCAAATTCTCAAAGTATCATCCCACAGATTAATTATTACAAGGGGAGAGTTGCCTTAACAATGCAGAGATCTGTGGTCATCATGTTAACAAACTGCATCACTGGTAATGCAACAGCTTGACATCCTATGCCTCCTGATGTGATGCAATAAAACATCATTTATGGTGTATTTCAGACAAAATTCTGGAGGCAGAATCTAATCATGAGAAACAACAAAACAAATCCAGAATGTGGGACATTCTACAAGACAACTAGCCCAGACTCTTTCAAAATGTCAGTGTCATGAGGGAAAAAAAAGTAGATTTTTTCTGATTTGAAACAGACCAAAGAGACATAATAAGGAAATGCAATGCATAAACATTGATTGGATCCTGGGTTTAAAAAAAAAAAGATAATGTAAGAATAACAGATATTCTTAGGCAAAAGTAGGGAAATTTAAATACAGATTACATATTGGAATATATTCAAGAATGGTTCATTTTCATTCCTGTGATAATAGTATTGTAAATGCAGGAGAATGTCCTTTTTCTTAGGAAATGCATGTTCAATTGAGTGAAATGTCATAATATCTGCAACTCATTTTTATATGATTTAGAAAATATCAATCTGCCAAGAACATACACTGGGGAAAGGAAAGTCTCTTCAATAAATGGTGCTGGAATAACCGGATATCCATATGCAAAAGAATGAAACTAGACCCCTCTCACCATACACAAAAATCAAATCAAAATGGATTAAAGACTTAAATCTAAGACCTCAAACTATGAAACTACTATAAGAAAACATTGTAGAAATTCTCCAGGATGTTGGATAGGCAAAGATTTCTTGAATAATACCCCACAAGCACAGGCAACTGTATTAGGCCATTCTTGCATTTCTATGAAGAAATGCCTGAGACAGGGTAGTTTATAAGAAAAGAGGGTTAATTAGCTCATGATTCTGCAGGCTGTACAGGAAGCATCATACTGGCATCTGCTTCTAGGGAGGCCTCAGGAAGCTTCCAATCATGGTGGAAAGTAAAGTGGGAGCAGGCACTTCACATGGTGAAAACAGGAGCAAGAAAGTGGGTGGATGGGGAGGTGCCACACACTTGCAAATGACCAGATCTTGCACAAACTTGCTATCACCAAGGACAGCACCAAGCCATGAGGAATCTGCCTCCATGATCCGAACATCTCCCACCAGGCCCCAGCTCCAGCAATGGAAATTTAAATTCAACATGAGATTTGGGTAGTGTATTAGTTTGTTCTCACATTGCTATAAAGAACTACCAGAGACTGGGTAATTCATGAAGAACAGAGGTTTAATTGATTCATTGTTCCACAGGGTATACAGGGAGCATGGCTGAGGAGGAGGCCTCAGGAAACTTATAATTATGGCAGAAAGTGAAGTGGAAGCCAGTAAATCTTAAATGGCTAGCAGGAGGAAGAGAGAGAGAAAGGGGAGGTGCTACATATACACTTTCATACATCGAGGTCTCGTGAGAACTCTGTCATGAGAACAGCAGCGGGGAAGTCTGCCCAGATAATTCAGTCACCTCCCACCAGACCCCTCCTCCAACACTGGCAATTACAATTTGACATGATATTTGGATGGGAACACAGACAAACCATATCAGGTAGGGACAAATTTCTAAACTGTATGAGTAACCAAAGAAAAAATGGACAAATGGGATCAAATCAAGTTAAAAGTCAGCACAGCAAAGGAAACAATCAACAAAATGAAGAGACAACCCACAGAACGTGAGAAAATATTTGCAAAGTACCTATCTGACAGGAGATTCATAAATAGAATGTATAAGGAGCTCAAACAATTCTATAGGAAAAAAAAAAACTAACAATCTGATTTAAAAATGGGCAAAAGACCTGAATGGACATTTCTCAAAAGAGGCATACAAATGGCAAATGAGTGTATGAAAAGGTGATTAACTGATCATCAGAGAAATGCAAATCAAAACTACACTGGGATATTATCTTATCCTAGTTAAAACGGCTTTTATCCAAAAGACAGGTAATAACAAATGCTGGTTAGGATGTGAAGAAAAGGGAACCCTCATGCACTGTTGGTGGGAATGTAGATTAGTACAACCACTATGGAGAACAGTTTGGAGGTTCCTTAAAAAAACTAAAATTAGAGCTACCATATGACCCAACAATCCCACTGCTGGGTATATACCAGAAGAAAGAAAATCAATACATCAAAGAGATATCTACATATCTATGTTTATTACAGCACTATTGACAAAAAAGCCAAGATTTGGAAGCAACCTAAGCACCCATCAACAGGTGAATAAAGAAAATGTGATACATATATGCAATGGAGTACTATTCAGCTATAAAAAATGAGATCCAGTCATTTGCAACAACATGGATGGAACTGACAATCATTATGTTAAATGAAAAGAGACAGGCATGAAAAACAAACTTCATATGTTCTCACTTATTTGTGGGTGCTAAAAATTAAAACAATTGGACCCATAAAAATAAAGAGTGGAAGGATTGTTACCAGAGGCTAAGAGAGGTAGTAGGAAGGTGGGGAGTGGGAAGTGGTAATGATTAATCATTATAAAAAATAGAAAAAATGAATAAGCCCTAGTATTTGCTAGCATAACAGGAGACTATAGTCAATAATAATTTAATTGTACATTTAAAAATAAGTATAAGTGGATCGTTTGTAACAAAAATAATAAGTGCTTGAAGGGATGGACAGCAATTTTCCATCGTGATTATTTGCATACGTACACTTACTATGTGCCCACAAAAATAAGAAATAAAAAAATTTTAACAAGTAATTCTATATTTTAATTAACTAAAAGAGTATAATCGGGCTGTTTGTAACACAAAGGATAAATGGTTGACATGATGAATACCCCATGTACCCTGAGATGATTATTATACATTGTGAGCCTGTATCAAAATATTTCATGTAACCCATAAATATATATACCTACTATGTAGCCACAAAACTTTTTTTAAAAAGAAAATACCCATTGATCTGTTTAGAGAAGTGGCACAAATGTGGCAAAATGCTGACAATTGGTGAATTTAATGTTTGCTACTTATTTTCATGTGATTTAGAAAATATCTATCTGTATAGAGTAAAAGTGCAAGTGTGGCAAAATGCTAATTGGTGAATTTAGGTAAAGGATATGTGGGTGCTCAACTTTTCTCTAGTTTGAAGTATTTCAAAATAAAATGTTAACAAGTTAAAAAATCCAGCCTGCTACAGAATCCATAACCTCATAGTCTAAGGTTACAAAAAGAAAAAAAATGAAAAAGGATCCTCTTTAAATGAAGAACTTCTCATCTAACGTAGTCATTAAATGCTTGAGCTTTGGAGTTGAATCCAGGCTGGAGATCTATGCAAGTTACTCATACTTCCTAAGCTTCCATTCCCTCAACTATAAAATGAGGTTAATAATAGTACCTACCTCAAAGGATTGTCATGTGAATTAGTGAGATAGTCCACATCAGGTGTGTAGCCTGATTTTCAGCATACAGTCACCACTCATATATACTCACTATGATTTGCAGAGTTTGATGTTTTGGCATGGCCTTGCATTTGCATGGGAGAAATAGATGAGAGAAGTGCTTCTCAAACTTGAATTTACATACAAATCACCTGGAGATCATCTTGCTAAAATGCAGATTCTGATTCCACAGAATCAGAATTCTGGGGTGGGAACCAAGATTCTGCATTTCCAACATGTTCCCAGGTGATGTCTAAGGTGCTGATTCATGGACACACTTTCAGTGGCCAGGAATTAGAGGAGCGTTCTTGCTCCGTTGCTGTTCTCTAATTTATCTTTAAGCACATTATATGCTCTCTCTGCTAAAACTGACTCTCTGCTATCTACTTATGGATTTTTTTGGATTTACTGATTTCATATATTTTTACTAATAAAATTCACTTTGGTAGTTTCTCATGAACATTTATACATCTTTTTACATGAAATGCCTTAGATCCAGATTAGAAATATTAGTTTCAACACTACCCATTTACCTATTTACCTACTTTCCAAAGAGTTTTCTCTAAACAGCACAGAATTTAAAGAATAATAATAATGATAAGTGACAAGAAGATCATGTTGAGAGAATACGGAAGAAAAGATGTCACGTTCACATTTCCAAGTGTAAGTTGCCAGTGGGGCAGGAGGACAAAAGAAAGGCATACTTTGAAGTCAAATACTTAAAATTTCCAAAAGGTAGGGACAATTTCAGTAGATCTTAATATTAGGGCAGTGGGGTGGGGTGTCACAGAGTCCATTTAGAATCTGATAGGCCCACTACCCAGAAAACTGAACACAGTGACACGAACTACTCAAGTTAGGAGTTTATGGACCCTTGGAAACTTGTCCATGAACTAAAAGGTGAATATGACACCTTCATCCTCCAACACTTCCACGTAAGACATCTATAGCTCTGCCATTGGAGCAGCACTGTGCTACTACAAGAAAAAAAAAAAGAATCTGCACAGAGAACATTCAAAGAAAAGTGAGCTGGATAAATATCCTGGGACCTTGGAACTGATTCTCCTAGGGAGCGAAGACATGTGAAGGAGAACAGAAAGCTAGGTCAAAATGCCCTGCTTACATAATGCAGAGACAGGATTAGACCTCAGGTGAGATTCTGAGCTAGGGCTGATGGCCCTGTTTTGCTCACATGGAGAACCTTGACTTTCATTCTCTCACAGTGTCCTCCAGATTGATAATCTGTATTCAACAAAGTTGAAGAGCTTTTTTAGCTCAAGGATGTTTGTAGTTAACAAGATGACTTATTGAGAAAAACTAACCTAATATGTCTGGAGAACTATTTATCATTCTGGCACGTACCCACCATCCACAGACTACAGAGGATGCACTGTGGGTTCCGATAAGTTTCTACTCCTCCTCCTAAGGATGTGGTCAGAGAGCTTTCTCAGGGCAGGTTTTGTCCATACCCTCATCTATGCATCCCACATTGCCCTCATCACCACAGACCCCTTATTTTAGGTCTTAATTGTTTCTCCAGCACTTGCTCAAATTACAGCTCTCATTGAATTAGGTCTTTATCCATTGATCCCCATAGGAAGCACTGAGTTCCTTCAACGTGCCTGTAAAGTGTTGACCGTGGATTTGTGACAACAGCACTTTCTCTCTGTGTTCCGGCCCTAATTTCTTGGCAGAATGATACTTCCTCAGCTCCAGTGATGGAATTCTCTGCCTTTTGTCAGCAGGAGGAGCATCTGAAACTCTTTTTGGACAGAAGAGTTATTTGCTACTTGTGGTCTCTCTGAAAATGGATTGCCCACTAAAAAGGAGCAGGAAAGTGATGACACTTCCTATGTAGCACCATTAAGGCTCCTCAGAAGCCATCAGTCAAGCCATTACTCTTTAATCACTTCATGGTCGACATCATGTGGGTGCACTAGGTGTTCTGCTTGCTCTGACATGGTGCCATCCTAGGTGGGGCCAAACCCATAAAATCCGGGTGATAGAAAAGACACTTTGAGACATCCTGCAGCTTGCCTGGAATGTCTCTTAGACTCAACCGAGTATATTTCACAGGTGTCCTGGAGCTAGCTCACATAAGTTCACAAGAACAGACTGCTAAATTTTCAGGGGTTTTACAAGCCTATTGTTGAATTGTTGGTAGCTTGCAATCAGCCTGGTGGAAATATTTACACTGAGGAAATCAGCAAACACTAAAATTTAGAGCTTTTCCTCCCAACCCCTGCCAGTTAAATATTCACCAGCACACTATTATTAGTAATGGGAACTTAGTGCACTATAGCATAGTAATTATACACATGATTTTACAGTCAGTTTGATTTGAACTAAAGTCCTAGCTGAACACTTATTATATCACTCAACTTTTGTTTCCCAAAGTAAAAGTGAAATTTAAAAAATAAACTTTACCAGTCATATTAAATTCAAAAAAAAATCCTATTACTGGATAACACTGATTTCCCATTTCTCACATTTCCATTTGCAGAACTTCCATTATGGTAGAACTCAGGGATTTTCTGTGATCCCAAAGAAGAATGAGTGACTTACATGGTTGATGAACTTAGAAGAAAGAGCTCAGCATGGGCGACTGCCATCCCAGCACATGGCATCACACCTCATGGCCCAAGATAGTTGCTTGAGCATCCCTGTTATGTACATAGGACAGCCAGCAGGAAGGAGGAAGGCACAAAGAAGTACATGCTACTTTTCTTTAAATTCACTTCCCAAACATTACACATGACACTTGTATTTATATCCCACTGGCCGGAACTTAAGCATAAGGCCACTCAAACTGAAAGGGAAGCTGGAAACGTTTTTATTCCAGCAAGCAACATGCCCAACTAAAAACGAGGATTTCTTTTAATATCAAAGAAATGTTTTGAATAATAGACAACAGGAGAAATTAATAATCTCTGCTACATCATGTAAGCATTAGACACAGAGCTTTGCTCATAGTAAGCATCCAGTGAATATCACCCATAGTTATTTTCTTATCAAAAGCATCCAAGTTACTCTGACCTCTATGCCTGTAATTATATGGAATGTTCAAAGCCAAAATCTTCCTTTGGCTAAAGATTTTTATTACCATTTTCTATTTCTATTACCATTTTTGCATTTAAAATTCAAACACCCCTTAGAAGGGGCAATACACTGAAAAGGAGAAGGGCTTAATGTATTAGCTTTTGATATGGCTTGGCGATGTGCCACTCAAATCTCATTTTTTTTTTTTTTTTTTTGGCTTTTAGTTGAGTTTTAATGTCATCTCAAAGATTCAAATAATCTTAAGATTCTAGTTTACATATAAGGCTATATATGCCTTTGCCTTGTCAATTCTCATCTTGAATTGTGGTTCCCATAACCCCCATGTGTCATGGGAGGGACCTGGTGGGAGGTGATTGAATCATGGAAGTGGTTACCCCAATGCAGTTCTCATGATAGGGTGTGAGTTCGTGAAATCTGATGGTTTTATAAGAGGCTTTTCCCGCTTTGCTCAGCACTTCTCTCTCCTGTTGCTATGTGAAGGACATATTTGCTTCTTCTTCCACCATGATTGTAAGTTTCCTGAGGTCTCCCCAGCCATGCAGAACTGTGAATCAATTAAATCTCTTTCCTTTATAAATTACCCAGTCTCAGACAGTTCTTGATATCAGCATGGGAACAGACGAGTACAGTAAATTGGTACTGTAGATAGTGTGGTGCTGCTATGAAAATACCTGAAAATGTGGAAGCAATTTTGCAACTGGGTAACAGACAGATGATGAAACAGTTTGGAGGGCTCAGAAGAAGACAGAAAAATGTGAGAGAGTTTGGAACTTTCTAGAGACTTGGAGGGCTCAGAAGATAGGAAGATGTGGGAAAGTTTGGAACTTCCTAGAGACTTGTTGAATGGCTTTGACCAAATTGCTGATAGTGATATCAATAATAAAGTGCAGGCTGAGGTGGTTGCAGATGGCAATAAGGAACTTGTTGGGAATAAGAATAAAGGTGATTTTTCTATTTTTCTATGCTTTAGCAAAGAGACTGGCAGCATTTTGACCCTGCCCCAGAGATCTTTGGAACTCTGAACTTGAGAGAGATGATTTGGGGTATCTGGTGGAAGAAATTTCTAAGTGCCAAAGTATTCAAGAGGAAGCAGAGCATATATGTTTGGAAAATTTGCAGCCTGACAATGCAATAAAAAAGAAACCCATTTTCTGGGGAGAAATTCAAGCCTATTACAGAAATTTGCATGAGTAACAAGGAACCAAATGTTAATTACCAAGATAGTGGGGCAAATGTTTCCCGGGCATGTCAGAGACCTTTGTGACAGCCCCTCCCCTCACAAGCCAGGAGGCCTAGGAGGGAAAAATGGGTTTTATGGGCCAGCCCCAGGGATCCCCTGCTCTGTGCAGCCTCCAGACAAGGTGCCTTGCATCTAAGCTGCTTCAGATTCAGCCATGGCTAAAAGGGCCCAAGGCACAGCTTTGGCTATGGCTTCAGAGTGTGTAAGCCCCAATTGTTAGCAGCTTCCACATGGTATTGAGCCTGCAGGTGCATAGAAGTCAATAACTGAGGTTTGAGAGTCTCTTCCTAGATTTCAGAGTATGTATGAAAATGCCTGGATGTCCAGGCAGAAGTGACTGCTGCAGAGGTAGAGCCCTCATGGAGAACTTCTGCTAGGGCAGTGCAGAAGGGAAATGTGGGGTCAGAGCCCCCACACAGAGTCCCCACTAGGACACTGCCTAGTGGAGCTGAGAAGAGAGACACCATCCTCTAGACCCCAAAATGGTAGACCCACAGACAGCTGACACCTCGAAAAACTACAGACACTCAATGCTGGCCTGTGAAAGCAACCTAGAGTGGAGATGTCCAAGGCTATCAGAGCCCACCTCTTACATCAGCATCACCTGGATCTGAGACATGGAGTCAAAAAAGATCATTTTGGAATTTCAAGGTTTAATGACTGCCCTACTGGATTTCAGACTTGCACGGGGCCTGTAACCCCTTTGTTTTGGCCAATTTCTCTCATTTGGAATGGGTGTATTTACCCAATGCCTGTATCCCTGTGGTATCTAGAAAGTAACTTGCTTTTGATTTTACAGGTTCATAGACAGAGGGACTCAAAGGCAAAGTCTCAGCTGAGGCAGTGGACTTGGACTTTTGGGTTAATGCCAGAATGAGTTAAGACTTTGGCGAACTTTTGGAAAGACATGATTGTGTTTTGAAATGTGAGAACCTGAGAGTTGGCAGGGGCTGGGGTGGAATAATATGGTTTGTCTATGTCCTCACCCAAATCTCATCTTGAATTGTAATTCCCATAATCCCCATGTCATGGAAGGGACATGAATCATGGGGTGGTAATTAAATCATGGGGATGGTTACCCCCATGCTGTTCTTGTGATAGTGAATGAGTTCTAAAGAGATCTGATGGTTTTATAAAGGGCTTTTTCCCCTTTGCCTGGCACTTCTTTCTCCTGTAACCGTGTGAAGAAAGATGTGTTTGCTTCCTCTTCTGCCATGATTTTAAGTTTCCTGAGACCTCCCCAACCATGCTGAACTGTGAGTCAATTAAACCTCTGTCCTTTATAAATTACCCAGTCTCAGGCAGTTCTTTATAGCAGCATGAGAACAAACTAATTACCCTTGTGTGTAAAAGTCTCCATAGGAATCAGGGAAATAACTTAGGCATTTTAATCAAGTGAGAGACTAGAGTTGGGAACTTGGGGTAGACATTGTGCAAAGTATGCATTTATAGAGCGTAAAGGGGAGGGATGAGAGTACCTGGGAGGGCAAAGACCACAGAGGCTGGATATTGAAAGGGGTAATTAGATGCTAATTACAAACTCCTTCTAATTTCTTAGTTTGCAAAGAGCTGGCTCTGAACTTTTAAATAAAATGGAATCTGGACCTTTGCTTTCTATTATATAAAATGAAATTTTCCTTTATTTTCTTCTCCTTTTATTTAGCTAAGACATGATTTAAAAGCCTTTCCTGACTTAGCTTCCACCATCCTAGACTGTATTCTTTGCTGAAGGGAGGGTCTGTCATGTGCTACCTGTGTGAACTTGAGCAAGTGGTAAAACTCTCTGACCCTCTGTTTCCCTGGATGAAAATGGATGTAACAATAGTATCTAGCTCATAAGGTTGTTGTTATGATTAAATGAGTGAACATATGCAAAGCACTTGAAACAGAGCCTGGCACATAATAAGTGCACATGGATTTTGTTGTTATTAGGATTAATTCTGGCCCGTATCACATAGTAGCATACTTTTCTAAAGGTAGAGATTTTTATCTCTTATAAATAGAATGGTTTCAAAATGATAGGTATAATCATCCTAATATTTTCTCCTAGGAGGTTATGAAGATTAATCCTGTAAATGCCATCATCATCAAAATGACATAAATGCATTATGTATGACTTGGAAAGTTCCTGGGATTAGCTATGTTCATTTCAGGTTCTACAGCATTCTACTATGTCCTTATATAGAGAAAGGAATGACTTATCCTTTTGCTCATTCAACAAACACTTTGCTAGGTACTAAAGAGATATTGAAGCATATACAGACATCCTGTATAGTGAAAACAGTGCTGATTACTGTCTATAACATCTCTCTCTATATATCTATCTCTATCTATCTATCTCACAGGGAGGAAGGGTATATTTAACAGAATTATCCATGTTGCAAATGATTGAAATTCAACTTAGACTAGTTTGAAGGAAATTGATAATTTATTGGCTCATTTATTGATTCATTTATTCAAAAAGAAACAGCTGAACTGTCTGCAGGTAAACTTTTCAAGAATTTCAAAGCTGGATCCATTAGAAATCTGCCTCTCTTTCCCTCTTCCTCTTTGCTCTGCTTTCTTCTGTGTTTGGTTTATTCTCAGACAGGTTATCTGCATATGGACCAGGGGTGACCACTAGATTGGTCTGCTGGTCCACCAACCTCATCTGAAATGGGGAGCCCCTTTCTCAACAAGAAGCTGGTCCTCATTGGTCTGGATGAGACTTGTATCCATCCCTGAGCCATGCACTGGGACTCTGAACTGGGACTTTAAAGTCAATCACCCATCTTGTGGAGCTGGAGGCAGGATCATCTCACCCAAACCTTATGAACTAAAAGTGGGATAAGTGATTTCATCAATAAAAAGTAAGGCACTATTACCAAAAGAAGGGCAACTAGACACTGGAAACGCAAAAACAAAAACAAAAAAGTCCACAACTATAGATCAGCTCATCAGTCCTAGGGGATGAAGTGGAGAATGGGGTTTCAATGAAGACCCCATGGAGGAGTTGATGTTTGGAATAAGTTTTGAAGGGCATTTGGAATTAAGCTGACAGATCAGAGAATTCAAGCAAAGAAAGAACCGCGTAAAGACCACAGTCTGTGAGAATATGTGGCTTATTTAGAGAAATGTGTAGCGTTAGGATATGATTTGTGGAGAAAACAGTCAATGAGACAGGAAAGATGAGCAAGTGTGAAGCCAGCATGAACCCCTAGGAATATGAAGGCCTTTGTGTACCAAGATGAAGATAATGACGGCACACGCTTTCATACGTGATGGAGATTTTCCATGTTATTTCATTCTTATTTCAGATGAGATCTGGTGTATTCAGGGTGGTATGGCCATAGTTCATTCATATTTCAATAAAAGAAATTAACACAAAAAATTGAAGACATAAACTGTGATTTATTTAACTTTGTATATCCATTGCCTAGCACAAGGACCTGATAAATGTTTATGGATCTGAAGTTGAAACGTAAGTTTGTATAAATGTACGTAAATTTATGTTGAACATACCCACATGGCATAGTGCCTGGTACATTTTAAGTGCTTGAGAAACATTAGCTATTATGTCTTAGTGGTCATTAAGTCAATTTTTTGATAATGCATATTTATCTTTTAGTATGTCTCAAACTTCAGCTAATTCATGTTACTTAATCTCAGAAAATTAGAGCAAGACTTTGCAATGTATTTAATTCAAAAACATTATTTTGCAACTTGTACCCAAATTAGCAGACCCCCAAAAAATCTTAATACTACTGCATGATGGCTTGCAAAATAAAAAATGTAAATTGAACTCTATTTTGAAACTCTGAGAGAAAAATGGCTCACAAAAATCACACAGGAAGTAGATCTTTAAGCTTGGTGAGGATTATTTTTTCATTTGAGTAAGACTGAGGTCAGTTCATTCTTCCATGAGTTTCTCAGTTAATTAATTTTATGCTCATGCTGGCCTACTCTTTCCACTTTCCTAGAACCCCCAGGAATATGTGAAATAACAGGTAATCATACTAATCACTCCTCTTGGATTATTATTCTATATTATTTTATACAAATATTGTTATTATTATAAGCATGTGATTACAAAACTAAACTTTAACTTACAGAAAACGTGGAGCCAGAAATGGCATATAGAAACTGGAATTCTGTTTCTAGTGGAAATCCCCATCTGCCTTTGACTTGAAACCTGATGTCCAAAGCTTTAATATAATAGAAAAAAAAAGGGAGAAACCACATGCTGTTTATTCAACAAATGTTTATCAGGCACCTCCTGTGTGTCAGGAATGACTCTAGAAACTGCAGTTATAGAATCTCTGCTTAGAGATAAGGCAGAGAAGTGGGTAGGAAGTGGAGGGAATGAGCCATCAAAAAAGAGATCTCTTGGGAAGGAGAAATTGAAGAAAGACCAGAAGGAAGTCAGGTAACAGTCTTGCTGATAACGGAGGGGAGACTACTCCAGAAATGGGAACAGCAAGTGCAAATGTCCTGAGGCCCTTATGTACCTGGTAGGATAGGGGATGACAAGGAAACCAGTGTGTCTGGGGGAGAATGGACAAAAGGGAGGGCAGCAGGGGATTAAGTCTGAGGGTGGCAGACTGCATGACTCCTGAAGGCAGCTGGGAAGATCCATCATTCCTTTTCTTTGCAGGATGCCTTGTCTCTCTGTGTGCCCTGTTTCCTCCTTCTCTTACCCTTTCTTTACTCAGCAGACATTTTTCTTTCTCTTTCTCAATACCATTTGCAGATTCTACAAGATAATCCCATCTCTTGTAGAAGCTGCAAAGTGATTTGGTTTTGGGAAAAGTGTTTCCTCTGTTGCTTGTGTCAATCTGAGTTCTCCTCCTTCCTGCTTTGCAGCTGAGCCAATCGGATTGTCTCTGCCCCTGGAATGAGACTCACCAGGATGGAGAAGGATTGAAGCCAAATCACCCTGACTATGGACCCTAAAAAGACTGTGTATTTGTTTCTGGTCCCTGGTTCTGTAAAGCTGCTGTGGCTTCTGTTCTTTCTGGGACTTGCTGGTCCAACTTTTCTCTCAATTTCATAATCTGACAAAGGCCTTCCAGAAAATTCATTTTTTAACTTAACAGAGAGCCCCTACCATTGTAAACCCACTTTGGCCCCTCTTCGTGTCATGACTCATATCATATGGTGTTCCCATGCATGCCAGTCCATAGACTTTGGGTACATGTCCTTTCGCAACTTTCATAAATTTTTCATTATAAACTAAAGTTTTAGTCTGAAGAAATTGCTAGCAACTCTATTGGGTTGTCAAAATAGTTTTTGTTTTAAATTTTTAAGAAAAGCAACTATTTTCTTACTATGATTTGACATGTTAGGAAAATGTTGATCACCACTACAAGAGACAGAATAAAGAAAAAAATAAGTTACGAAAGAGAAGGAAAGAATTAGAACGTCTGATTAGGCTCTGGAATCAGGCAGCTTGCATCTGTAGCTTAGCTCTGCCACCTGGTAGCTATACAGTCTTAGGCAAAGACTTATCTCAGCATGGTCAGCATCTAGAAGCAGATGCTGATATGAGGATTTCAGTGCAAGTATTTATTTAGGAGGTGATCCCAGGAAACCCCAGTAGGGAAAGTGAGACATGGAAGTGAAGGCAGCCAATAGAAGGTTCATTATTACCAAGACAGTTATATGTAGATCACTGAAGCGTAATCCTACCAGGAACTTCCAGAAGCCAGTGTGGAAAATGCATCTCAGTACTCTCTCACCCAAGTAGCAAGGGAGCTAGGGTATTTATACACCAACCCCCATTAGTCATTGGCTAAAGTCTGCTGAGGTATGTGCCAGTGTGGGAAGTGGGCATTAATTTCCCAGCACTTCTAGCGGCTCTCGTGGCCAGGAAAGGCCCTTAGGCAGAGAGACAGAGATCCTGGCAGCAGGAAGTCAGCCAATGTCCTATTAAAATGGAAAGGCCCTAAGGGACTTGGGAGAGACATTGACAGCATCCACTACACTACTTAGCTCTGAAAGCATCAGTTTCCCCATTTTGTAAAATGGGAATAACAATAGCACCACACAGGGTAGTTATGAAGATTAAATGAGACATGTGTACTGCATACACAGAGTTCAGTAAATAAGAGCATTGTTAAAGACACAATTAGAAAAGCACATAGAAAGCCCTGGAGGGGTGAGTAGGGAGAAGTGGGAGGTGGTAAGTTGGAAATATATATATATACATTTATTTTTGAGACAAGGTCTCACTCTGCCCTCCAGGCTAGAGCAGAGTGGTACAGCCATAGCTCACAGTAGCCTCAACCTTCTGGACTCAAGTGATTCTCTCACCTCAGCCTCCTGAGTAGCAGGAGCTACAGATGCACCACCATGCCTAGGTAATTTTGTTTGTTTTGTTTTGTTTTTTAGAGACAGGGTCTTGCTACATTGCCTAGATTGGTCTTGAACTCCTGGCCTCAAGTGATCCTCCTGCCTCCACATTCCAAAGTGCTGGGATTACAGATAGGAGCCACCATGCCTGGCCAGGAAAAAAAATAAATAGCTTTTATAAGTTAAAAATACAAAACAGGCCTCAAGAAAGGAGAAATGCCCTTCAACATATTCCAGCAGCAAACAGCCTGCCTATAAACAACTTTCTTGAGATTTGCTTCTAGAGTCAGCAAGAAGGTTTGAGCAGCAAAATCTCCATGCCCTGAAGGTTGGAGGAAAGGGGAGAGAAGAGAAAGGACTGCTTTTCTGAGCTGTTTGTTGCTCTTCCTCTTTGTCTCCACCAATGAGGATAATCAGCTCTTTCAATACAGCAACCTCACAGGCTTCTGACTTTTCGAAAGATGAGGGAAGGGAAATTGGGTCATAAAGCATTAGTTCTATTTTAAACAAAATAAATGAAATGAAAGCTTTTTTATTAATTTAAATTAGTTTATTTTTATTAGTTTATTTTTGATGGGACTAAACTCTGATTTTTTTTTTTTTTTTTTTTT
>NW_016107333.1:18254603-18268781 GCF_001604975.1 Cebus imitator | reverse complement strand
TTTTTAGTGGAGACGGGGTTTCACCATGTTGACCAGGATGGTCTCGATCTCTTGACCTCGTGATCCACCCGCCTCGGCCTCCCAAAGTGCTGGGATTACAGGCTTGAGCCACCGCACCCGGCCAACTCTGATTTTTTTTTTTGTTTCCAACAAGCTCTGCAGCTCATATCTCCTTAGTAGACATCTGCTCCCTCCTTAGTTCAGGTCCTCCTTGTTCCTGGCATAGATGCTTCATTCAACATTTATCCATTCCACTAATATTTACGGCAGACCTCCACTGTGCTGGGTGCTGTCTCGGCATGGAGGGTCATCCCTAACAAAGTCCCTGCTCTGATGGAGTTTACACTCAAGTGTGTGTGGGTGTGGGTGGGAGAGAGGGCTGGGTGGGGAGAGAAATCTTCACTATGCATGACTCAGGAGGTGTCAAGCATGACAGAGCAAACCAAGGGCGCTCAGCAGTGTGAAGTTGTCTCACCTTTGGAAGAGAAGGCTTTCTGATAGGGAGACATTTGAGATGAGACCTGAAGGAACTGAGGGAGGCAATTATGCAGGTACCTGGAGAAGGGTATTACAGGCTGAGGGAAATGGCAAGCACAAAGGCCCAGGGCAGGAAAGTGCCTGGTATATTTGACGCTCATGAGGAAAGCCGGCACAGCTGGAGTAGAGAGAGTAAGTGGGAGCCTGGAGGCAGGTGAAGATGACCGAAGAGGCCGAGGTGAACATGTGGGGCAGAGAGGGGAGGGCAGAGGGCAGACCACGAGCAACTTGTAAAGATGTGGCACTTTTACTGTGCATGAGATAGGAAGTCAGGAGCAGGATAACAAGCAGAAGAGTAACATGATCTGACTTTTACACTTTAGCAGGACCCCCTTGGCTGCTGTTTTGAGAACAGACTGGCAGGAAGCAAAGGTGGAAGCAGGAAGCCCAGGTAGGGATGCTTTACTATAATTCAGGTGAATGATGATGTGGTTTGCAAGAGGGTGGGAACGGTGGAGGTGGCAGGAATCAGATGTATTCTGGATCTATTTTAAACATACAGCCAACAGAATTTGCTAATGAATTTTCTCTGAGGTGTATGAGAATAGAAAGGAATCAAGAATGTCAATGTATTCAGTAAAATGCATGTGTGCCACATGCCAGGCACTGTCCCAGACACAGTGGATGAAACAAACAAAAATCCTGCCCTCACATAATTTCTCTCTAGTGGGGGAAACAGAACACACAGAAATAACACATTTTAAGTATGCTGGGTGGTGGTAAGTGCTAAGGAAAAAAAAAAGCAAGGATAAGACTAGGAAACATCAGGGTTAGAGGTTGTGATTATAAAGAGGGTTTCAAAAAAGCCCTCACCAAGGACATAAGATTGAATTAAAGACCTGACGGACGTGAAGATGTGAACCATGTGGCTATCCTGGGGAACAGCATTTCCACCAGAGAACAGCATGTGCAAAGGTTCTGAAGTTTTAAACACATTGACTTTGAGATGCCAAGTAGACATCATAGTGGAGCTGTCACATGGGTAGTTGTTGACATAGAGTCTGGAGTTCAGGGGAGATCACTGAGACAATCTCCAAAGTAGTCCTCTTGGCATCAGGCCCACCCTAGTCCAGGTAGTTGTGAGCAACTATCAAGGTTTCCCTGGGACTGATGAGTTTGCCAGGATACAGAACTTTCAGGGCTAAAACCAAGACAGTTCTGGGTAAGCCAGGAAGTTGGTCACCCTAATTGCAGGCAATCCTTCATCCTGCTGCTAGAGAGGTGCTTCTAAAATGTAATTCTAAAACACAAAGGCTCCTGAAAGTCTTTCAGTGGTTCCTTCTATCATGCAGGATAAAAGTTAACATCCTGGAGAGCTCAGTGCAAACACCCCTTCCTACCCAGGCTCCAGCATCTCTCCTGCACCTCCCCCTCCTGCACCTCCCTCCCTGCACCTTCCCGCTGGCCCCCAGCCAGCATACCTTTCTCAGCAACCATCCAGCTCTCTGCCATCCATGCTTCCTGAATGCCTGGTGTATTCATTTGTTCATGCTGCTAGTAAAGACATACCCCAAACTGGGTAATTTACAAATGAAAGGAATTTAATAGACTCACAGTTCCACAGGGCTGGGGAGGCCTCAGGAAACTTATAATCAGGAAGCAAACAGTTCTTCTTCACATGGCAGCAACAAGGAGAAGTGCCCAGCAAAAAAGGGGAAAAGCCCTTTATGAAACCATCAGATCCTCTGAGAACTCACTCACTGTCATGAAAACAGCATGAGGATAAACACCCCCATGATTCAATTGCCTCCCACTGGGTCCCTCTCGTGACAGGTGGGCATTACGGGAACTACAATTCAAGATGAGATTTGGGTGGGAACACAGCCAAACCATATCACATGGGGACGTTTTAAACCATCCAACCCCGGTCTTCACAAAGCCTAATCTCTTTGCTCACCCTTCCCCTGGCCTTCCACTTCTGGGTGTAGTAAATATTCTTCTCTTGCTTAAATCTCATTTTGAACACACCTCCTGGAAGCCTTCCTGGCTGGTGCAGTAGTTCTATCTCCATGACGAGGGTACTCTCTGTGTCCTGCCAAGGGCTAAATCCCAGCTTGGGGGGTCCAGAAGCTTGTACAATTTGAGGGCAGCTTTAAGAAAAATAATAACTTACAAATTTAGGTATAAAAGTGAGTATTTATCTATAAGGGACACATAAAAATGAGGAGTCCTGAGGCTGAAGAGTGACAGTAAATTGACCTCTGATCCTACCTTTTCCATTCCATGCAGTAATTGTAGGTTTCTGGAGATTAAAAAACATGAGGTGAGCCACTTGTGTGAAATGGCCAGGTAGGGCGCCTGGCCAGAGTAAGTACTTAATAAATATTTGTTTCTCCTCTTTTCCCACCGTGGGGTTCTGCCTGCCTTTCATCAGTTACATCCCCCTAAGGCTGGGCAACAAGCCAGGAAATGAAGCTGTTTTCTGTGAATACAGGAACGGATTTAGCTCAGCTGTTTTACATTTCAGAATCAAGATCCATATTTTAGCTGAAATATTTTTCCTGCCACGCATGAGTTAAGATGACTTCATTAATCCTTTGACCCTCATATTTTGTCAGCAGTCAAAAGGTACGACTCTAATGTGCCATTGTGCATTTGAACTGTGTCCAGGGTCTGTAAATAAGGATGGGAGAGTGCTGTTTCTGCTATTTAAGCAAATCAATGTTATTGTTTTAAAGGGACCAACTTCCTTCCTTGTAAATCTAAGTCTATAATAAATTAATAATTCATCTTCCCTGAAATATTTATCATAGACATTCTGCTGTCTGAGAAAAAAAAGTTGTCTAAGAATTGGATGCTTGTGGGTAACAATGCCACCATGAATTACAGCAACTCTGTCGGTTGCTTTCAGTCATTTGTCTAATGCCCACAACAACCTTGGGAGTTGGTAGAGTGTCTCCATTTTAAACGTAAAGAAACATAGGAGATATCAAATAACTTACTCAAGGTTACAGAGCCAGTAAGTTTTAGAGACAGTATTCCTTTTTTTTTTGAGACAGTTTCATTCTGTCACCCAGGTTGGACTATAGTGTAGCGGCACAATCTCGGCTCACTGCAACCTCCACCTCTAGGGTTCAAGCAATTCTCCTGCCTCAGCGTCCCAAGTAGCTGGGATTACAGGTGTACCACCAGGCCAAACTGTTTTTTTTTTGTTGTTGTTGTTTTTGTTTTTTTTGGTTTTTTTTGAGCAGAGACAGAGTTTTGCTACCTTGGCCAGGCTGGTCTGATCCTGAACTCCTGACCTCAAATGATCCACCTGTCTTGGCCTCCCAAAGTGC
Organism: Cebus imitator; assembly: GCF_001604975.1. Taxonomy (NCBI): domain Eukaryota; kingdom Metazoa; phylum Chordata; class Mammalia; order Primates; family Cebidae; genus Cebus; species Cebus imitator. The sequence continues at coordinate 18,264,966 of NW_016107333.1, read as the reverse complement.
TGGGATTACATACATGAGCCACCGCGCCCAGCCTAACTCGCCCCCGTGGGCATGTCACCACTCTCTCTGTAGGGGAAATATTATAGTCTGCAATGTCTGTCAGTTCTTATAAAGGACAGAACCTAAAGCTTCCTTCTAGATGAACCATTCTGCTTCTTTGTATTGCCTGGATAAAGCCCAGTTCTCTGTGCCATTTCAGAAGCTGACACTCCCAACCAGTCCCTGGTCTCACAGTGTTTGAACCAATAAAGACCTTTGGATGAGGCCCCTGTGCCCTCAGCTTTTGGTTCTACCTAGCTCACCAGCTCACCTTGGTGTTTGTTAAATGGTGTTCAAGTGGCTGCTACATTGAGTCACTGCTTTTTTTTGGATAGAAATCACCTAATGATGGTGATGGATGATTGTTAAAGCTATGGTTTATTCAGGACTTACACACGCCAAGGATGTGCTAAGAGCTTTACAAATTTTCATTTAATTCTTGCAACAACCCTATGAGCTAAATATTAATGACCTCATTTTTGTTTAACTAAAATACTTGAGGACTAAGAAGGTACAGGAAGAAAACTAGTTCTAGATCAACTAGGTAACTAGTAACTAGAACAGCCAAGATTCACACTAGGATCTAGACAATTCATCGTACAATCCCTACCCTTAGCCACTATGCCATTTCCAGTGGAAGAAGGGTCAGTATTATTCATTAACTAGCATAAACTCCATCCAGATTTAGGAGATACATTTATTTCTAGCCAAAGGGTATCTATCTATCTATCTATCTATCTATCTATCTATCTATCTATCATCTATCTATTCATTCATTCACACAGGCTGTTCCTTTTGCCTGGAATGCTACACTGCTCTCTCTTTATTTGCGGAGCTAACCTCCTTATCATCCATCAAGTCTCATTTTTAAGTTTTACTTCCTAGCCTGACCTAGTGTCTTACCTCTGCACCCTCATAATATGCTGCCTATCCTAACCAGGGGTGTCTCTATGTTTTGTGGGCCTAAGCCATGAAGTACGGTCACTGAGAATGACTTAAAGGATAAGCAAGGGTAGAAACTTGGGGTAACTGGAATGTAACCTGCATTTCCTCTTCAGGTTTTGGTTTTTCTGAAATGCTTGATGAAGTGTCATCACATCCCTATGTTGCTTTTTGCTTAATCCAAATATTGGGGTTTTATTTCTATAGGATATGATACAATCTCACCTCTGTAGTTAGACCAAAGCTCAAACAATTTAAAACTCTAATTGCTGTAATTCAGATTTGAGTTGCTGAGCTTTATATTCAGTATTCCCAAAAGTTGGATTCCCAGTAGAAAAGTGGGAGCAAACAGTGCTGTCCCAATCTGAGGCTCTAAATGCCAGCACCTGCCATTATAGTTTCAGTGGTCAGCTTCATTTGTAATGTGTGATTATTCAAGCTATTTTTGCTTATACAGACTTTGTTGAAATCAGATCATAACAAATATTGTACTGTGTTAATAACCCATGCTGAAACCTAGAGATGCTTTTTTTCTTGCACACAATAGCAGGAACTCAGCAAGATGTTATTAGCCACATTTTACCTGTAAGAGAACTGAAGCTGAGAGATATCATCTCCTAAGGCCACACAAGCTAGTGAAAAGCAGAGCAAACCAGGTCGTATTTACAAAGTAAGTGTCTTTTGTAGTGTGCCACACTGGACTTCCCCAGAATCAAACCAGAAAAAAATCTGAAACTTACGGCTTCAGCAATCACATTACAGATTTACATTTTGTACAAATTGGTCTCACTAGAGTAGAATAGATTTTACATAGACAATAAGTATAATTAATATTTCTGCAAGTGCTATTTCCAAAAAGCCTGCATTGGAGCTACCTGGGTATTATTTCCTCCCATTTACTTCATTTTGTTGCCAATTCAAGGAATGGACTTGCTGTTGATACAACTGAGCAGATGAATACCTTGAAACCTTTTGTAAATTTAGATGTGGTCATTCCTCCTGTTAATATTTCTGCTCAAACCAGAATATTTGCTTACAAATCCCAAGACATTTCTAAAGCTAACTCTAGATTCTTGGCCCTCAGGGGGAATTAAAGTATAGCTAAGAGCTGACCTTTAGAAGTCCCTTTATGATTCCTGGATGCTGATCCAGGGCACCACGGCCTTAAACCAGACTTCCTCCCAATTCTCCTTCTCAGTCTATTAAGTGAAACACCCCTGTGTCATTTCTCATTTCCCCTCTCTGTGGCACAAGCCGTTTTTCATCTGAATAAGCAGACTTGAAATTACAGATCACACCCGTGTCCCCCCCCCCCACCCCAGGGCACGCCTCTTGGGAGTAAAACAGTGACCATGGGCTTACATTGACAGTAGCAAGACATATTTTCTTTAGATCTTGCCCACCACCCCCTCATTTCTACAGGGTCATGAGTCCATCTTAACATTTCTCCCAATTATTTCTGGAAAGCTGGAGGTGAGGAACTCATGGGCTCACCAGTTCAAGCTCCTATGCTATCATCTGACAGCCACCATGGAGGTCTCTGGGGAGGTCTCAGCCTCACCAAGCCACACCAGCACAGTACTGCCGCTGGTGTCCACCAGGGGGCACTGGCTCCAGTGGAGGCCAAGGGGCCGACCAGAGCTGCACCCAGGACCCTCCCTGTGGCCACTACTGCAGCCACCTCCCTACTGCGCCCTCCAAAGTCCCACCATGTAGCTGCTCTGTTAGGAGGAGGAAAGTTTCTTTCTGTGGCTTTTTGCCCCCACTCCGCACCAAGAATAGCCCAAAGGAAAGCTGACTTGTGTTCGATACTCACAGTTGGGAGATGCGTAGAGCAGTTGCTAGTTTTTACTAGTAGCACCTCCTCTAAGCTTCTGATGGGAGTGCCTGGGAGGTGGGCTGCACTATATGCAAACCACTCCTCTGGCCTCGGACTGCCTGGACATTGTTGTTGGACTGAATTGTGTGCCTGGATCTCTGTCCTTAGGATGAACTCTTTTCCAGGAGAATCTAATGGCCCTTCAAGCAAAGAGACTCCTGCTAGGCCCAACCACCAGACCCTGCCCTATGCAAGTGAATCCTAGTAGGGGAAGAGATTGCTCTGTAACAAGGACCCTCGGAATTGCAGTACAGTGAAATCACCTGCTCCAGCCCTCAATTCCAAAACATAAAGGAATCACTGGGAAGTTGGATTGATTGACCTCCAGAAAGCAAGCCCAGCACTCTCTCCCCACCTCAGGCAGATTTTTCAGGCATGTGAGGTCACAGCTGCACCCTCACTCCCATTCCAAACACACCAAGGAGTTGGCAGAAAGTCCAGGGCAGCTGAAAACCCAGCCGTGGGAGAGCCTCCTCCAGCCAGCAAATCTGTGTCACCTCCACTGATCTCCTGGGCCTGAGCAAGTCGGGATATCCGTCAGCTCGCACCTGGGGTGGCAACTTCTTAATGTTGCTAAGGTCCTTAGAGCAGGAGCCAAGAAAAATGCAGCAATTGTGAGACTCTTCGCAGTTCTGGAATCTCTGTGATATGCTTGAATTGGGAAGGTGCAAACATAAACCTCATGATTTCTTTTCTGGGAATTTTGCTTTTCTGAAAGACTATTTGCCACTGGCCCTTTTGACAGCAGCAAACATAAAGATATTGTGGGTTCTGACAGAACAAATTTCCTTCTGGAAACCGTTGCAGAAAGAGGACAAGAGGCCAAAATGAGTACAAATGGGTAGCAAAATATCAACGTACCAGTCCCAGCGTTTCTTTCTCCCTGCCGCCTCTTCCCCCAGCTTGCGCGTCAGTTCAGGCTGGGAGCGTCTGCTGCCAACAGTGTCAGTGCAATTAAATTCCGCTGAGCCTCACCAGTGGCTTCTCTCTCACCTGGAAAAATAATAACTAGTCAAATGCTGAAGACCCTCCAGGCATAAGAATGCTCTGTTCATGTTCCTTATAGGACAAATGGAATGACTATAACCAAGACGCTGACAGTGAGTGCTGACCACTCTCTGACAAAGTGCTATGCTCAGCAAAGTCTGGTTTTCATCTGGGGAGAATGAGGGAAAATTCAAGGGCACAGAGAAAATGGCAGAAGTCTGGCGGATTTTTGTACATGTTTTTAGCATTCATGGATTCCCTAGCTTGCTCCAGGCACTGTGAAGTGGTTAATTACTTCCTTAATCTACACAACAGGTACCTCTGAAGTGAGTATCATTATCCTTACCTATACCCAAAGAACCCTGGTATAGGTAAGGGTCACAATACTCCCAAATGGGGTGGCTACTTCTTAATGTTGCTAAGGTCTTTAGAGCAGGAGCCAAGAAAAATGCAGCAATTGTGAAACTCTTTGCAGTTCTGGAATCTCTGTGCTTGAGCTGTGAAGGTGCAAACATAATCCTCATGATTTCTTTTCTGGGAATTTTGCTTTTCCAAAAGACTACACCTAGATAAGATAAAGAACTTATCTAGGCTTCCACAATGGCAAAGAATAATATCCCTAAAGGATTCTGACCAAGTCCTTAAATCATTAGCACCATTTATCAAGACTCAGTTGCAAGAGATAGAAACCCAACTCAATTTATGCACAGTCTAGCTCACTTCAGGCGTGACTAGATCCATGGATTGTATCCTTGTCACATTCACTAAGTCCATCTCTCCTCGTTGATCTTTTCATCTCAGTTTGCCACAACTTCATTCTGTGTGTGTCGTAAACTTTATTCTCTTCTGCAGCAGAGCTTCCCCCTATGCAACTGGGGAGCTGAACACAAGTAATTCCAGCCAACATTATCATTTATCTCATGATCCCAGAGGAAGAGAGAGCCTTTCTTTTCCAGAATCCATGTGTAATCTCTCAGGGAAGATGCTGGCTCTACTCAGGTCACATTGCATCTGTCCTTAAACCAGTCACCACAGTGAAGTTGAGTCCCATGACTGACAGCCCACCGAGATCACATGAAGAGCAAAGTGGTGTCTCCGTGAAAGGAAGGTTACTGGACAAAACCCAGGTGCCCATTAGAAGCAATTTAATAGAACTAATTGGGACTTAACTCAGATGCAGTCCCTTATGAACTTGGGTCTGCCAGTTTTCATGGTATTAATTTCTTTTTGTTTTATAATATCTCCTCTGTGGGATATAGGAGATCAAAATGTGATCAAAAGAGCCGGGTGCCGTGGCTCATGCCTGTAATCCCAGCACTTTGGGAGGCCGAGGCAGGCGGATCACGAGGTCAAAAGATCGAGACCATCCTGGCCAACATGGTGAAACCCCATCTCTACTAAAAATACAAAAATTAGCTGGGTGTGGTGGCACATGCCCGTAGTCCCCACTGCTCAGGAGGCTGAGGCAGGAGAATTGTTTGAACCCGGGAGGCAGAGGTTGCAGTGAGCCAAGATCGCGCCACTGCACTCCAGCCTGGTGCCTGAGCGAGACTCTGTCTCAAAACAAAAAAAGGGGGGATCAGAAGAACAAACCAGGAAGCCCCAGCTAGGTTCGTGTGTGAGTTAAAATTAATTTTAGAGCCAGTGGTTAGTGGTTTTCTTTCTAGAATAAAACTGGCCTGGACACTCCAAAAATGGTCATTTCATAAAAGAAAAAAAAAAAAAAAAACAGGCGGAGGAACCACATCAGATTAAGAAGACTCCAGAATCATGATGACTAAATACAGTCTGTGATTTTTTGTTGTTGTTGTTAGATCCTGGATTTAAAACTGTATATTAAAATGGCATTATTGTGACAATTTTTCAATCTTAGTATCTCTAGATTAGATAATTCTATTTCATCAACGTCACATTTCCTTAGTGAGGCTGTGATTATGTGGAAGAGTGTCCTTGTTCCTAAGGGCACATGCTGAAGTATTGACGGATGAAGAGTTGATGATGCAACTAATTCTCAAATGGCTCAGAAAAAATACATACACACAGATATTGAGAGAAAAAGTAGAAACTGTGGCAAAATGTTAAGAATTGATGAATCCAAGTGAAAGGTATGAGTGTTCGTTATAATATTGTACTACTCTTGTAACTCTTCTTTAGATTTCAAATTTTTCTAAATATAACATTGTTGAGAAAAGAAAAAATTAAAGTACAGCCTCATGACAGTCTAAAATTTAACTCCCCCATCCATCACACAGAAAGTAAAGTCCAAAAAATTCAATCGTGTAAACGCGAGGTCGTTTAGTGCGGGGTTAAACGACTTTGGATTTAACAGCCAGGGTTGCCGGAGCCAAATCTGTCCAGGTCCGCTGCTGTTGGCGCCACCTGGTGGCACTGAAGGATAGAGATTGTTGTGGGTCCTACTAGTAGTGATGCCCGGAATCTGCAGGTAGTAGCACCCCTTTCCTCGATCAGATCCAGGATTTTGGCCAGGAGGATTCCGGCAACAAGGAGACCCACCCTCTTGTTTCCTGCTTCCCAAGCAGGGTTGCAGGTTGTGGGCAGGAGTCAAGGTGAAACACTCTGGGTCTAGTTCAGGTGGAAAGCACTGGCATCCAGGACTTGCTGTGACAGCAAGCGGCAGGCTCTGCCACTGCCTGCAACATTTTCTGGCTATGGAAACCTAACAACCACCAGTTCAATGAGGAAGTGCTTGGAAGAGTTTGATGCAGCTGCTGGTGTCAAATCCTGGATCAGAAGGGGACATCAGTTAGTACAGCAAGGTCAGAAGAAAGATCACATTAATAATTTCTAAAAGTCAACAAGCAATTGAGAGACTATTAAAATTATTTGATACATTATTTCCACTCCAACTTACATCATTTAAAGCAGTCTTATTACAGAATAAAAGGGAATGTAAATTTTTATTTATACTTTTTTATAGATTAATTTCTTTTTTTATTATTATTTTTGTTTTTGAGACAGAGTCTCGTCTCATTCTGTTGCCCAGTCTAGAGTGCAGTACTGTGATCTCGGCTCACTGCAACTTCTGCTACCTGGGTTGAAGCAATTCTCCTGCCTCAGCCTCCTGAGTAGTGAGTAGCTGGGACTACAGGCGCACACCACCACGGTCAGATTTTTTTTTTTTTTTTTTTTTTTTTTTTTTGGTTTATGATTGTTTTTATTATATTTTTTTTTTTTTTTTTTTTTTTTTTAGTAGAGACGGGGTTTCACCATGTTGGCCAGACTGATCTTGAACTCCTGACCTCAAGGAATCTGCCTGCCTCAGCCTCTCAAAGTGCTGGCCATAGATTAATTTAATTTTAATCAATCACACCCAGCCCATATATTAATTTCAATTACCATATTGTCTTAAAATATTTCCATATCACCTGTGCATGAAGGTATGTTTTGTTTTTTGTTTTTGTTTGAGATGGAGTCTTGCTCTGTCGCCCAGGCTGGAGTTCAATGGTGTGATCTCAGTTCACTGCAACCTCTGCCTCCCAGGTTCAAGCAATTCTCGTGCCTCAGCCTTCTGAGTAGCTGGAACTACAGGCATGTACGACCACGCCTGGCTAATTTTTTGTATTTTTAGTAGAGACAGGGATTCACCGTGTTAGCCAGGCTGGTCTCAAACTCGTGACCTGAAGTGATCCACCTGCCCCAACCTCTCAAAGTGCTGGGATTACAGGCGTGAGCCACCAAGCCCAGCCAAGTATGTTTTGAATACCAGCCTGTACCTACCCACCATATATACCTATATACATATATACACATATGTATACATAAATATGTAAACACTAAAGGTATTCTAGCCTGTTTTCTGAATAGAACATTGATCAAGCGGTAACACTTTTTGGTGTCCTCTCCCCACTGTTTTATTCTTTTTTAAAATCTTGTTAATCCAGATGGTCTATATGGTATGATTTATTTAATTGTACCATTTGCTTACAGTATGACTTATGACTTATATCTTGCCTATTTTAAGAAAATATTTGAGGTGGTTTATGATATCCAATCCTATATGAAACAAAGCAATGAAAAAAATTATAAGATGAAAAACCATAAAAGAGAGATGAACATGAGGTAAGCTAACTGGTCACAATTTTAGCTTTGAATTTCAGGGGGAAACAAAAAAGAAACAAAATGAGCTCTTGCCTCTAGATCCTCACCTTGAAAGAAGAACCAGAGTTTATTCTGGCTGGAAGGACTCCCAGGAGAGCAGGACAGTTGGAGCCAAGGAGTCTCTCAGTAGCAGCATCTGGTGACACCGGAACCAGAGAGTGGCTTCATGAAGACCTGAGTAAGAGGCCAAACTCTATAGGCCATGAACAGCACTCAGAAGGGATTGGCCAATCCCAGGGCCAAAGGCAGGGCTAGACCACTAGTGAGACAAGCAAGGAGCAGCAGTGAGATTTAGGAAGTTGCATTTGTGCGTGACAGCTGTGGGCAGCAGCTAGAACTGCAGGGCCAGCCTTGAGGTGGAAAGGAAAGCAGTGCTTCAAGGTCCAGGCATAGAGAGAACACTGCTGTAACTCTTTGCATCCTTAAAGACACCTAGGTTTATCTTTCATTGAAGGGGATTGAGTAACATGGTGTAAATGATACAGAAACATTCTTCTCATGAATGGTTCTCCTTGATGAAAGATAGGACACATAGTAAAAAAATAAAAATTTAAATAAAAAGGCTGAATAAGAACTAAATGTATTTTGTGCAAATCAGTAGCATTTCTACATACCACTGAGAAGCAATTAGGAAATATAATGAGAAGGAGATTCCAGCTGAAGCAGCAAGAAAAAGATAAAGTAGCAAAGTACCTGGGAGTAATTTTTTATGAAAAATGTGTGTGACCTCTATAAAGAAAATCCAAAACTTTACTGAGAGAGTTAAAATTGAGTTCCATTAATCAATCCTTTGATAAATGGGAGGGCATGCCAGACTGGAAAATTTAAGAAACATCTTAAGATGTCAATTCGTCACAAATTCACTTAAAGATTAATGGCTCCCAAACAAAATTCCAATGGGACCAAAGGGAAAGGAGAATATTTTAAAGTTCACATGGACAAAGATGAATGGAAATTAACTTTAAAAAGTCAGTATAGGCCGGGTGCGGTGGCTCACACCTGTAATCCCAGCACTTTGGGAGGCCGAGGTGGGTGGATCACCTGAGGTCAGGAGTTTGAGACCAGCCTGGCCAACATGGTGAAACCCCATCTCTACTGAAAATACAAAACTTAGCCAGGCATGGTGGCGTGTGCCTGTAATCCCAACTACCCAGGAGGCTGAGGCGGGAGAATCACTGGAACCTGAGAGGCAGAGGCTGCAATGAGCCAAGATCGTGCCACTGCACTCCAGACTTGGTGATAGAGCAAGACTCCGTCTCAAGGGGAAAAAATATCAGTCTATGTGTTGTTGGTAGGGTGGACAAATGGTGGTGAAGAGTCCTACATTGTAGAAGATTCCAAAGTAATAACTGAAGTAGTGTAATAGTCTTCCAAGAACAGAGACATCACAGTAGGGTCTATAAGAGATATAGACCATATTATATATAAGAATTTCATATCTATTTTTTCAGAAAGGCAATACTAAATAATGTGGAAGAGAAGAATAATTCAATCAATGGTGTTAGAATACCTGGTTAGTCATTTGGCAGAAAAGTAATTATTTGGATCTTTATGTCACACATTCATCCCAATGCATTTCAAATGAATGAAGACCTTATATTTAAAAATCAAACCCTAAAAGAATAAGAAAAAATAAAACAAATATTTGTCAAACTCCTAGGGGCAGTATAACTTTTCAAACTTTGGAGTAATTGAAAAAATCGCAAGAGGTAAGAGATTTCACTGCAGACAATTTAAAACACCTTCATATAAAAATACACAACCAAACAAAAGATATGCCAGGCGTGGTGGCTCATGCCTGTAATCCCAGCACTTTGGGAGGCAGAGGCAAGAGGATCGCTTGAGCTCAGGAGTTCAAGTCTAGCCTGGGCAACATAGAGAAACCTTGTCTCTACAAAATATACAAAAATTAGTGGGGTCATGATGTCCTGTACTCCCTGCTACTCAAGAGGCTGAGGTAGGAGTATCATGTAAGCCCAGGATCGCTGAGGTGGAGGCTGCAATGAGCTGTGATGGCACTGCACTCCAGCCTAGGTGACAGAACAAGACTCTGTCTCAAAACAAACAAAACACACACGCAAAAGATAGACTGGGAAACATACATGCAACAAGGACAAAGGCAAGACTTAATATATTTTACCTTATGTAATAATGATTATGCCAGTTAGCAAAAGGACCACTAAGACTGGTAGGAATAAAAACAAGCAAAGGACATGAATAGAACGTGTCAACCACAGTAGTAGTCAAGGAAATGAGAATAAAAACAACAAAATAGCATTTTTTATTTCTTAGTTAAATACATATATTTTACTACACAGAGTTGAAGAAGGGGAGAGGTACTAGGAAAGACAGGTTCTTATCTCTGCCAGTGGCACTGGAAACCAAGAAAAGACATTT
>NW_016107333.1:18236657-18254078 GCF_001604975.1 Cebus imitator | reverse complement strand
AAAAGAAAAGAAAAGAAAGAGAAAGAAAGAAATTGAAAAAGAAAGAAGAAAGAGAGAGAGGGAGGGAGAGAAGGAAGGAAAAGGCGTTTGAACAGCAGTTGGTGATACTTACCAGGAACTGTACAAACATTCTTTAACATTGACCAGTAATCCTAATAAAACCAAGGTATTTCTGACAAATAGAAATATTTTTAGATTGGTTGCACTAAAGGATTCTTTTGTTTGCAGCCAAAAGAACATGCTTTAAAGTTGACCTGCAAACTTTTAACATTCCTGTTGCTGAAAGTATTTTTCCCTTCAGGACACCATCTTTCTTCTCCCTATGAATGCATTTGTGGATGATTATAAGCCTGATGATAAAATAGACTAACTGGTAAATCTCAGGGTGGCTTAGAGTTCTTTCTTCTCTCAATAATGTGACCAGTCTTTCATCTAATAAGTATTTTTTTTAGAACAATCTGTATGCATACCACTGGAAGAGGTACACAGATTTATAAGATACAGCTCCTGCCTCCAGGAAGCTTAGAGCCTGGTAGAAGAGTTTATATGTCATGTTTAGGAACATCCAAGCAAAAATCCAAAGTAGAAAAAAAAATCACTCTTCAAAGTACCAGATGCTTTGTGACATTTCTATTTTGAAATAAGTACTGTATGTACATCACACCGTCTTCAGTGCAAGTTTCTAGAATGAGATATATTGCTAGTCTCATGTTACTTCATATGTAGATGAAAAAGTGACAGAAACTCAGTAGAGATGCGTTGCAAATAAGCATCCCCAAGGTGAATGTCCTTGTCAGAGCCTCAGACATAGTGAGCAAGAGCTAAACCATAACCACACACATCAACAGTTGTAGAAGAGAAGCAGGAGAGCTGGAAAGAGCCAGAAAGATACCAAGCCACTTCTCTACCTCTAGGATTCATTATGTGATAGCTATTCTGACCTGAACAAGAATGAGTCTGCCATGCTAACATTGGAACCAGCCATCCACAAGAACTAGGATCTGCAGATACACCTTCCTGGGCTCTCTAGCCCTGGTCCAAAGTGAAGAGTCTGACTGCAAAATCATCTTTATTCACAGTTTAGAAATTTGTTAAACTTCTTTCTTCCATGAGGAGCCACATTCTGTTTTCATGTGTGTGTTTGTGTAGGTTTTTATGTATAAAGTCTGGCATTAAAGGAAGCACTAAAAAAAAAAGTTGGATAAAGTGAATCTGGGTAGGCTGCATCTTAAGATGCTTTTTAAGGAAAGAAGTTCATGTCTAAGCTTATTTCATAGAAACTGGGTTTTCCCCAAAACTTATCCTTCATCTTTGCTTTCATTTATGATGCTATGTCTTCCAACTACTGCATAATCGGTTCATATCAATTTTTGTTTTTCTCCTAGAGACCTAAGCAGTGAATAGAGGTTAATTTGTTATCTAGTCCATTGATTTTTCTCCTAAGAGAATGGGTTTCTTTTTCAGCATGTTCATCTACTAATTGCTACTTATACCATAAATGGCTTCTCCAGGCTAACTTATGTTAATGTCTGTGGACCCAAAAAATCTGGGACAAGTCTCAGTTAATTTAGAAAGTTTATTTTTCCAAGGTTGAGGATGTGCACTCGTGATACAGCCTCCAGAAGTCTTAATGACATGTGCCTAAGGTGGTCGGGGAGCAACTTGGTTTTATACATTTTAGGGAGACCTGAGTTATCAATCACTATATGGAAGAGGTACATTGGTTCTGTCTGGAAAGGTGGAACAACTCAAAGCAAAGGCAGGAAACACGGAGGAATCTAGGAGGGGGCTTCCAGGTCACAGATAGGTGAGAGACAAACAGTTGCATTCTTCTGAGTTTCTGATTAGCCTTTCCAAAGGAGGCAATCAGATACATTTATCTCAGTGAGCAGAGGGATAACTTTGAACAGAGTGAGAGGCAGGTGCCCTAAGCAGTTCCCAGCTTGAATTCTCTCTTTAGGTTAGTGATTTTGCAGGCCCGAGATATTTTCCTTTCCCATGTCTAACGTATTTTCTGAATCATGTAACATTCCTGTGGTTATTGCTGTATCTGGCCATGATTGAACTCATGCTTCATTCTTATTTCTCAACTCAAGGGAACTCCCAATAAATAAGACTCTTCTCTGGCCAGGTTCTGGGCAAGTAGGGAAATAAAATAATGACTAAAGATAGAAACCAAAATAACAACATTATTCATTATAGAAGCTAGGTGGAAGGGCAAAGATTAGGGTATTAACCAAATGATCCTGTTGACAAGATTAGGAGATTTAAGCACCAAATTCTAGGCAGAAATGAATCAGAAAAGCTCTCCCATCCCCATACACTGACTCATGCACCTATGTGCCTACCCCATACCTTTTAGAATTACAGAGCAGAGTAGAATTTCACTCTGGTCCAACAGTCTCCTTCCATAAGAGAAAAAAGTGGAAATTCTTCCCAAATTTACCAATCAAGGAAGTTACTACCTCCCTGAGGTGGGTTGAGAAAAGGGAAAGGGGCCAGGAATTAAACTGAGTGTTCTTCATAGGAAAGAGACATCATGAGATGGAAAGAAGGGTTCCCCACAAGTAGGATGCCATCAAGAAGCAATAACAAGAAAGGGAAAGAGAAAGGAACTGGAAATCAAAATATTTTCACTAGCCTGATTCTGCCATATTTTCTGGCTATGTGGACTTGAGCAAATAATATCTCCCTGAGCCTCAGTTTTCTCATCTGTAAAATGGAAATAATATCCCTTCTTATCCATCAAGAATATACAAGATAATAATTCTTATATTATACAAGAAAAATCTATGTATTCTTGTATAATACAAGAATAATACAAGAAAATAATTCTTGTATCATTATTAACTTATTAATTCTTATATTAATAATACAAGAATAATACAAGGCTGTATTATTTCATTACAGGGTGACATGAAATAATACAGCCTAAAAAACAGTTGAGCATGAGGGCATGATATTAGCAAATGGAACCTTACACAAATTCTAAATGAAAATCTTAAGATCAGGAGTTTGATCCTTTAGTGCATGGTTTCTTCCTCTCAGCTTCCAAGCAGAGAACAGCTAGTTTTAGTCTTGCCTCCCAAAATGGTATTGTTTTTTCAGCCACCTTCTGTACAGTTCTCATTACAGATCTAAGGTGACCAGCGATTCCCCAGGGGCCTCCTGGACATTTCTGTCTTAGGTCCTACATTTCACTCCCTGGATTGTGTATTCTGCTTGCCCACAGCCATGGTACAGATGAAAGTTCTGAACTGGTTTGTCTAAGGAAGGAAATGCCTACCTCCTTAGAGGCCTGTTCCAGGTGACCCTTAAAAATAGCTTGATTCTTCCTAGTTGATGGGCAGGAGCTCTGAGGCAAACCTGTTCCTCCTCTGAGGTCCCTGTCTCCATGAGTAGCAGCAGCAGCCGCCTCTCAGTTGCTAAGCTAGAAACCTGGGCTTCATTGCTGGTTCCTCCAGCACCCTCCACATCCCACATATTTATTTATTGAAACTTTCTATGAGTTAGGTGCTTTTAAAAATGCTATACAGGTCTTGTCTTTCTTAAACTTTAATACAACCCCATGAAGTAGGTCCTATTTTTATTTCCAGTTTACAGTTGAGGAAGTAAAGGCCCAGAGAGGTTAAGTAACTTGCCCAAGTCCTACAGCTGTGGTTTTATTGGCATTCAAACTTCCGCGTTCTATCAGTTGCCAAGTCCTGTATATTTTCTCTCCCAACTGTTTTTGAAGTCTTCTCCTATCTCTTCACTCCTACAATCTTTGTTGCCTTGCATCCTTCATCATCTCTCCTCCAAGCGGTTGCAGCATCTAACTGAAATGCCCCTCCCTCTTTTCTTGGACTCTTCCTATTCTCTTCAAACACATCTTCTCTGCTTCGGCTCATCCCACATCTTCCACACATCCTGAGTATTTTCAGTTCCCGGAATACAATTTGTAGTGTCAAGTGTCCACATCTTTGAATATGGTTTCCCACTTTGCCTAAACTTTCCTTTTAGCAAACTCCTACTCCATCTTCAGGACCCAGTTCAAGTATCTGATGTAGGACACCGGTCAGGGTGGTGGAAAAATTATAGAAAGAAGCAAATCTTCTTGGAAGGCTGGAAGGTTTTGCAAAAGCCTCCAGTGGAGGTTATGGCTGAAGGTAGCCTAGTCCTCTTGCCTTGGGGGTAGGGCCAAGGGCAGGTTACAAGGGAATGTAGAGGAGTTTCTCTGAATAGCTTGTTTACCTATTTCTCTGGAAACCGACCTTTGAATATCTGTGGGAAAAACTGTTCTCTCCTGGGCGCGGGTGGAGGGAATCTGCAATGTTAATTACCCTCTAATGGTGTTTACTCAAGACCTTTGTCATTTAATCTGTACTAAATAAATGCGAGCATCTTATGGAGGCTGCTGCTAACTCTGGCGGAGGTCCCATGGCCACCCTGACTGGCAAGCCTGTGTCAATCTTTCATCTTTTGCTTACTGGGATCTGCTGGTCAAACTCGACAGTCTTCTACTATACAAAGGCTTCCCAGCCATCTCAAGCACGGTTGATCAGTCCCTTCTTTGTATCTTAAACGTGTTTGTGTGTTTGAGTTCCACACGATCTCCTTAATGACAGAGAGAATAACTATTGCATTTGTTAGATGTCTACAATGTACCAGGAAACCTGCTAGGCAATTTATAGTCTTCATTTCTGCTCTTTACAACCACCTTGCATGGAATATCCTAACACCTCCATTATACAGATGAAAAAACTAGGGCCTGCTTGTCTTTGTGTAACTATACTTGGCACAGTTCCAAGCAGAAGCATTGAATAAATGTTTGTTGAATTTAAAAAAACAAGTGAATGACTTCATAATTCACAATTATCTTCAGAGAAACACTGCATTTAAATACATTTTATCCAACAAAGAGAGAAACTCAAGTTTATATAAAAACGTCCTAGAGCTATAATCCATATGTGAATTCTTTTCATTGTGTCCTATTTAACTTTATGCAAACATATTTGATATGTTTTTCTGCTTTATTTTTTCTTTCAAATTTTGATTTTTTTTAATCAAATAAGCTGATTTCCAGTCACAGTGAAGAAGAGCACATGCAACTTTTTTTTTTCCTAGCCTAGATACATCAAAATATAGCTTATGTACTTTTGAACTTAAAAATCTATAGTCATGGCCGGGTGCAGTGGCTTATGCCTGTAATCCCAGCACTTTGGAAGGTTAAGGCTGTTAGATCATGAGGTCAGGAGTTCAAGACCAGCCTGGCCAAGATGGTAAAACCCTGTCTCTGCTAAAAATACAAAATTTAGCCAGGCATGGTGGTACATGCCTGTAATCTCGGCTACTCAGGAGGCTGAGGCAGAGAATTGCTTGAACCCATGACGTGGAGACTGCAGTGAGCCAAGATCATGCTACTGCACTCCACCCTGGGTGACACAGCAAGACTCTGTCTCAAAAAAAAAAAAAAAAATCTATAGTCATCATTTTAAAAAGAGTCCTCCGAGTAATAAGTGAGGATTGAGGCAACAAGCTTACCAGTTCATGTGTTAATCCAAATCCGTGAAAGAGATCCTAGAAACCCAACAAATAGGATATTTTATAGCCAAAGAAATAGAAATACAGCAATCCCCAAAGGACTTTGAACTATGTTTAAAATCTTGAAAGAGATAAAAGAGAGAATATCCAACAACGGAGGTTATAATCAAGAACAATGCATTGTAAAAAGGTACTAATTAAAAAAATCTTGAAAAGTATGAATGCAGTTGACTGGATTCAGTTAAAGAAAGAATTAATGATTGAAAGTCTGGGCATCACCCAAAACAGCCAGAGAGATAAAGTGGCATAAAATATGAAAGTGAAGTTAAGAGATATGAAAGACAGATTGTTATAATCTGACTTGAGTCTTCAAGGTAAAAAGGTATATCAAGTGCCAAGCAGGACAACTTTTTAAAAATTTTCCCCTCTAAGCACCTTATAGCAGCACAATAACCAGAACATCAAGAAGTATGAAAAAATTCTTAAAAGCCACCAGAGAGAACAACAAGTGACAATCAGACTGATGGAAAATTTCTAATCAGTAAAAGTAGATGCCAGAACAAACAGAGTGATATCCATGCCTCAAGAAAGCAATACTCAATCTAGAATTCTATACCCAACTAAAACATTAGTTTACTTGAATTTTGTATAATATGAAGAGATTTCCTATTCACAAAGGAAAGCTTAATATTTTTAAAGTGAAGATGAAATGGACATATTCATGCAAAGACAAAACCTAGTTTATTATCCAAAGATCTTCTCCCACATAATTACTAAAGGGAAAGAAATAAATCCTTGGAAAAAGGGGAAGGATGCAATTACTGACTATAAAATAGAAATAATTATGGCCTGCAAAAAAATAGGAATAATAATTATTTTTTCTTAAAGACAAGAGGGACCTGAAATTCTAGATAACAATAATGTGAAAAGGTGGTGGTGGGTGGGGTTGAAAGAGAAGACAAGCATGCTAAGTTCCCTGTTTCATTTAGAGTTGATTTTGTATGTGTATTAAAAATTTTAATGTAATCATTAAAATGATACAAATGGAATGTTTGCAAACTGTTGAAAAATGAGAAAAAACAGAATGCAAGAAAAGAGAAAAAAGAAGCAAAAGACAAAGAAAATAGAAACAGAGTAAGATGGCAGATAGTTCAAATACATCAGTAATCACAATAAATATAGATGGCTTAAATTCACATAATAAAAAGATTTATAGATTGAGTTAAACAAGCAAAATAGATATTTGCATATGACACACCCAAGTGGAATCATTCCATTTCCTCTGAGCTGAATGTGCTTGTGCATGTGTGTGTGTTGTGGGGGAGGAGGGGCACTAATCTGGTTCACATGCTCCTTTGTAAAAGATTTTGTTAATGCTTAAAAGTTTTGTGGACTCAGTAGCACAATTTTAACCTTTGCATTTGTTCTTTTACAAATTGTAATTCAATTAATGTTTTCTTGGTTAAAAGTTCTTCATCTGAAAAGTGTAGAATGTTGAATATGAAGCAGATCATAATGACTATTCAGGAGGGTGATATCTATGAGAGTGATTAACAAACAGTCCCAAAATATCAGCTGGTTTATACACTGCATGAGTAATAGGTCAGCATTAACAGTTTATTCTAGATGCAGCCAATAAAATCCCAAGGAAGGAAAATTTCACTTCATTAATTATTCATTTGACAATTTTAGTCAGGAGATCTTCATTCTTTCCTGGGGACTGTATAAATCAATTGTAACAAACTGTGCAATTACCATTCTTGCAAGTGATTGTGGCAGATTTAAATTCCATTTTGCAAGAGAGCCAAAAAAACTCTTCTTTGCTTCCTAAGCTCAAAAGCCAGAAAGCAGCTGAAAGATGGTCACTGCTTTGTTCTTGAATGGAGCTAATTACAGAGTTGTCTGCTGCAGGATGGGCATTCTGCAGTCAGTGTGTAAATAGGGACAATTAGAGCTCATTTAAGCAGACATGGCTTCCAAAAAA
The DNA here is from genome assembly GCF_001604975.1 of Cebus imitator. Lineage (NCBI taxonomy): Eukaryota > Metazoa > Chordata > Mammalia > Primates > Cebidae > Cebus > Cebus imitator. The sequence continues at coordinate 18,246,571 of NW_016107333.1, read as the reverse complement.
AGAAACAGAGCTTCAGACTTTAATTAGTCTCATAGGAATCGTTACATTAAGCAGAACCTGACCATTTTTTTTTCACAATTCAGTTCAACGAGTATGACAATTCTCTGTCATAAAAATGTTCTTATTTTAACATTTCTACAGATGGTAGGGTAAGAATGTGAAGCTTATTCCTCTTGTCTTTCCTCACTAGATTTATTTTAATCCTATATCACAGTTTAAAATAATTTGCATGGTATTGAAATATGTATGTAATATATTTTGTTCCTATACCTTAGAATTACTGCTTTTAATTTTTTTAAATTTCATCAATCAACCATGTTAGGCCCAGAATATTTTCCAAACATCACACTCAATGTTTTAGAAGCCTTTTCTTGCTTGGCCCTCATATCTGCCTTAGAAGGAGTACTATCCTCATGTTATAGTTGAGGACACTGAGGTATGATTAGTTTCCCAAGGTCGCAGAGTTAGTGAATGGTGAAATCATGACGTAAAGTATTTCCAGGGACCTGGCTCTGGAGCACTCCCCTTCCTGCCAGCAGAATGTGAAGGCAGTGTGAAGCAGAGCCTGCCCTCAAGGCACTTGGCTAAGAGAGACAAGAGACATTTACAGGTAGTTCAGGAAACTACTGTAGGAATACTGGCTCTCAGTGCAAAGTGCGTGCATGTGAGAGAGAGTGTGTGTGTATTTCCAGAAGAAGCTCTGCAATTGTTATACAGGTGCAAGGACTGGGAGGGGATGATGGTGAGAGTGGAGGGAGAAATAAACATCTCAGATGAGGTGGATCTTGCTCTTGGCAGTTTTTAGGTTATGGCCAAAGATGAAATGATCGCCCTTTCTCCATAACCTGTTAATTTCATGGACAAATAACTGCTATGAGATACCCTTTTTTTCCTCACTTTATTTTTACTCTATTGGACCTGTGTTCCCAATCTGACTGCATTGCATTGTCTTACTCACATACTCATAATCTAGCTTAAGAAATAGAACGTTACAAATTCAGCTGAATTATACCTAGTATGCCTTTGTCTAATCCCATTTCCTTCACTTCCCCAAGAAGTAACCACCATTCTAAGCTTACTGTTTATCTTTCTCAGATAAGGTGACCAACTGTGTTGGTTTGTCTGGGACTGAGCAGTTTCCTGAGATACAAGACTTTCTGTGCTAAAACAGGGGAAAGTCCTAGGCAAACCAGGATGGTTAGTCACCCTATCAGGCATATTTTATACTTTTATTACATATATTATCAATCCACAAATAACATAATGTATTATTTCCTATGTTTACACTTTGCAGAAATAGGATTATGCTTTTTTTTTTCATTCAATATGTTTGTGAGATTGAGTTATGTGAGTGATCATAGCTCAAGTTTACTTTCATTTCCAGAAGATTCCATTGTTTGGATACGACCATAATTTATTTATCCCTTTTGCTATTGATGAGACATTTTGCTTGTTTCTAGCTGTTCATTTTAAACAGTGCTGTAATTAGCATGATTGTACATGTCTTCATGTGCACACGTCTGAGGGTTTCTTTATGTAGGAATGAAATTGCTGGATTGTCTTGTACACACATCTTCACCTTTACTAGATAACTGAGAAAGCACTCCAAAATTAGGAAGCACTCTAATTTTCCTTCCTATTAGCCATGTTTGAGGGTTACTACTGCTACCCATCTTCACCAAGTTTTGGTATTATCAGACTTAAAATGTTGAAATCTAAAAGACATGAAATTATTGTTTTCTTTTTAACAAAAATCTACTGGCTACATTGTTCCCTACTGATTTTTAATGTGTGTGAAAATGTAAATATTCACCAGAATTTGATTCTGTAGGACAATGATTTTGTTCTGTGAACTTTTTAAGGATGAACTCCAAGTCTAATTATTTTTTGAATACCGGAAGCTATCACAATGCTTGTCACATAGCATTCACTCGTACATGCTTGCTGACTCAGTGCATGATCAGATTCATTAAGTGTTTTATTCTTGATGTTTTCTTTGTTAAATTTTTATAAAGGACTTCATAGACATTTATTCATTCATTCGACAAATGTTTGTCAAGTACCTATGATCTTCCAAGCACTGTTCCTAGTGTGTGAATATAACAATGGACAAAACAGACAAAAATCCTTTGCCTGGAGAAGCTTATTATAGTCCAATGCTATACACTTAGCTCCAAGCTACAGTAGCTGAGGACACAGTGGATCAGGTAGGCATGAAGTGGTCAGAAGGCTGCATGAAGGCGATGAGGCTTAAACCAGTCTTGGAGGATGGTGCACTTAGGATACCTAGCAAGAAGATAGCAAGGGCACTGAAATGGAAGAGGACAGAATATTTATTTAACAGTGAGAAGAGGAGTGTTCAGGTGAGTAGGGGATTTTAGGACTCAATAAAGATCTTTCAAAGGAAGTTCAAAAATTCATATTTATGGTGTAAGAAACACCCAGAATTTTGGAGTGAAGATGCAACATGGCAAAAGATCTGTTCAAAGAAGATAGATCTGTTTGGGGCCTACATAATGTGTTTAGTATGAAAAGTCTGGAGTCTAGAGCTCAAACAGAGGCTGCTGCAAACAAACGGAAGTGTGAGAGCCTCCTGGACTCCTCCCTCATGCACATACACACACATCCAGAGAATGACCAAGTTACATTGATTGCAGTTCCTGAAGTCTCAGTGCTGGTAGATGGTTTCTTAAAGGGCACACACATTCATGTCATTCCTCTGTTTCACATTCATCAACCACCTTCATATGCCTCCCAATAAAACGCAAACCCCATCATATGGTCCACAAGGTTCCCCGTGACTTGGCTTTACCACTGTTCCCACACCCTCAGAGCACCACATTCCAAACTACAAACGCCATTTCCCATTTCCATATCTCAGTGTCCTGTCACTCCTTCAACTTAAAATGCATTTCTCCAAATGTCCAGAAGCTACTTTTCTTCTTTCAAGGTCCAGCTGTTGCATTAACTTCTTGGAAAAGCCTTGCCTGAGCACTCAGATCACTGCTCGTTCCCAAAGCACACTTTCATACACTCATCACATTGTGTTTGCAGCTGTGCTGACTATAAGCCTGTCTTCCCTGCTAAAGAGTGAGGTTTTTCACAGCACAATCTACACCAAACCACAGCTGTAAATACCACTTCCATTAGAGTGTAAGCTCCATGAGGGGTCAACCCATCTTTATTTTGTTCACCATTATGCAAAGCTGAACACATATAGACAACTAATCTTTGTTGAATTCATGCAAGATAGCAGGTGCTTAATAAATGTTTAATGAATAAATAAATGAATGAATGAGTTATATAAGTTTTAGGTTGTGGGGGAGACTGGACTAAATTTTCCAACTACCTAGGGATACATATATATTAATTCTCTGCTTGTTGATTCAAAATTGTCAAGTTAGTCATCTGCAGATGTCCAGTTTGTATAACATATAGTGTTCCTTTGTGATATGCCTACTGTATGATTCAGAGTCAGGCATTAAGTTAAAGCATCTGTATTATAGAAGATGTCAATGATATGATTAAATGACAAGTATTATCAGTTTGTGATCTTAAAAGCAGAAGCAGCAAGGGCTTAATAACTAGTCAGTCTTACCCCAAGAAACATCCAAAAATCTCCCAGTTTACTGCCCTCACCCAGAGGCATTTTCTGTCTTTGCCGTCACTTCTTTTTTTGTGCACATTCCATCAATATTATTTACAAGTCAAGTCATTTAACTTCAGACAAAGCCAGCCAGAGTATATAACCTTCAGATTTAAAACCACACAGAGTACAAAGTGAACAGCCTTTTAATGTGCTTTCTGTATGCCACAGATCTCTTTTCAGACAAGGGTCATGATGTGAGTGCTCACCTGCACGTCAAAAGACAAGAGAAATATTAGAAAAGCCCAACAGTCTGGACGCGGTGGCGCACGCCTGTAATCCCAGCACTTTGGAAGGCCAAGGCAGGCAGATCACGAAGTCAAGAGATCGAGACCATCCTAACCAACATGGTGAATCCTGGTCTTTACTAAAAATACACACACACACACACACACACACACACACACACACATAGCTGGGCATGATGGCGCCCGCCTGTAGTCCCAGCTACTTGGGAGGCTGAGGCAGGAGAATCGCTTGAACCGGGAGACAGAGGTTGCAGTGAGCTGAGATCACGCCATTGCACTCCAACCTGGTGACAGAGCAAGACTCTGTCTCAAACAAAAAAAAGGTAAGAAAGAAAAGCCCAACAAATGGTTGATGTTGACATCCTCTAAAACCCCAGCACAGTGCCCAGTGCACAGTAGGTTTTCACTTGAATGTGCAGCTTATAGCCTGCAGTGAAGGCCAAGAATGAGTCTCTCTGAGTGCCACCCAGAATGCGTCCGCCAAGTATTTATTGAAAGGGCTTGTTAAACCACTAACATCCACTAGATGGCCTTTTGAGGTCGGGTCGTGAGACACATTGACCTTGTAAAATCACTCAAACCACATTCTCAGGATGCTGTTTTCAGTGTTCCTTATCACATACTCCACTCCTTCTCCTGTTTTCAGGGTCAAGGGGTTACATTCTCATGCATAAATAACGTACACACAGTCCCTCAGTATTTTTCCATGCCCCAACCTCAAATGCTTTGGACATAAGCTTGAATATGTTTCCTGCACACCCCCACAGAATGAATACAGGAATGTTAACTCATAATTTCTGTTATAAGTATCCAAAATGGCAACCATACAAAATTAGAAAACAAATCAACTCTTTATGGTATTGTAACATTTGCTTTTTAGAATTATTTCATTTTGTATCTTGATTTTATCTGAGGTAAGTCTAAGTATTATTTTTCCTGCTTCTGACATTTTTATAGCTATAACTTACCTTTTCCTTTTCTTTTGAAAACTTCCATTTTGCATCCTGAAAGAAAACCAAACTCCAGCCCAGTCCTTTAGGCTTTATGCAGCGTGGACGCCTATTTGCCACGTTCTTCTGTAAGTACCTTAACACTGCAGCCCAAAGAAACTCTCTGCTACTTCCATACACCTTCCAGAGTTTCCCAGCTGGCCTCTCCTCACTCAAATGCCTCAGGCTGAAATGCACTTTTGGGCCTCCTTGCTTCATGAAGGGGCAGGATTCAAAGCCCTTGCTATATATTCAAGGCCAGGCGCCACCACTTACTGTTGGACTTTGAGCAAGGTGTACTGGTGGTTGCTTGTTTGCCCTCAGACCCACTCCTTTCTTTCTCCCAATCTGCTCTGCTTTGAGCCACACAGCTGCATGTCCCAGACTCCACGGTCAGCCACTGGAAAGCATGAGGGGGCCACTAGAGGAAAAGAAAAGGGAGAAGTGAAAGCGTTTTCCTTCCTCTCTCATTGCTGTGGCAGCCTTGGCTCCAGCTGCCCCATACAGGCCTGTTGTGGTTTCAGCTTCCTCAAATGGAAAGAGAGGGAGGGAATCCCGAGGATCTGGGGTAAGTCCACAGCCAGCTATGCCTCAATCAGTAGGATGTACTCTCTGCAAGTCTCATTGATGTGGGCCAGTACATTATCTTTTTAAACATAATCTTTTTGTTTTGGGATTTTCTATCATTTGCAACAAATAAATCTTTATTAATTTAACCCCTCAAGTAAGAAGTATCACCCATCAAGGAGGTAAGAGTATTCTTAAATCATTAAAATGCAGGATAAAAACTGCTACTTGGTGTAGGAGAGATGTGGAGTTTCAGAAGAGTGAGGGTGACTTCCATTGTGACCTGTATGGGACAGAGCCAAAGCATTCCCATTCAGGTTAGAATGGGAAGCAAAGGAAGATTTTTGAGCAATGGAGTGTCAGGATTCAACTTGAGCTATGTAAGGTCAGTTGGGTGGGGCCTGCAGAGCTACTCCACTGCACAACTCCAGGGGGCGCCATTCACCTAGAATACATTGTGAATGATGCTTCCTAGAGTTGTACAGTGTTCAGTCTTGAACCATTTAGAAAAGTTGAAAGAGTGGTCAAAGAGCTATTAGGAAGCTATTGTCTTCCAGGAGAGAGGTGAGAAGGCCATGTACATGATCAGTAACAGAGAAGGAGATAGATTTGAGAAATATTCTAAAATAGTTTGAGTTTCAATGTTAGGAGAGGAGAGGAGTCAACAGAAATAGGAAAGCCAGGAGGAAATGTAGATTTGGTGGAGATGGAAATTCCTTTTTAGATAGATTTGAAGACTGATGGCTGTTGACAATTGAGTTGAGGCTCAGGGAAATAGGGCTGAAAATAAAGATCTGAAAATTATTCACATAGAAATGGTACTGGAAACCACAGCTTAGAAAAACATGCCAAGAGATGATATCTATTAGGAGAGACAAAGGCCAACAGACATTTCTTAGGAAAGAGCTACATGAAAGGGCAGAGGAAGAAGAAAAGTCAGAACACAGGAGTGACAGATCAGAGAATCATGAGAAGAATCGGAAAAACTATGGCGGAAGGAGCAAGAAAGCAGTTTGAAAAAGAAGGGGTTAACTGTTCTCATCCGCCCTTCTCCTTGCCACGGTAATCGATTGCCAAAGCACTTGTCAAGACAAGTTTCCATCAGCCTGGGCCTCTAAGCAGCTATGATAAGCAGAGCCCCAGGTGACCCTGATGGACATCTAGCATGAGCTAGACGTAACCTTTACTGCTACAAGGCACAACGATGGTTTATCTTTTCTGCAACAAACCCTAGCCCAGACTGACCAATACATGGCGGTAACTTAGGGGTGAGGGAGCACGGAGAAAAAGAAGCAAGCAAGCAATTGATTGAAGACTTCAGCATGTTTTTAGGACTAAGAGGAAAAGCTGGGAAAAGAGAGAAATTGAAGATGTGAGAGAGGGTATAGTTGGTTGGTCTTGCTCTGCGACAGGCCAAGGGCTGTGTGTATCCCTGTGTACACCGGCATGCCACAAACCAGGCACCCTGGGGGCATGGCCAACTCACCTGAGTCATTTGTGACCAGCATCACCAGCATAATTTTCTGCTCAGTGGCATCACTTCTGGAGAAAGCTAAATAGCTCATGATCAAGTATTTGTCTGAGATGGGTTAGAGTCAGACCTGCCTCAAAAAGCAGAGAAATGGAAAAAGTCTCTCAATGCCTCAGTTTCTGCATTCATAAAATGGGAATGATAATACAATCTTATAGAATGGTAAAAATTAAATAAGTTACTATATGTAAAGCACTCAGCACAGTGTCTGGCACAAAGTGGGTTCTAATTAAGTGCAATCTCAGAACCCCTTCAGGGTTTAGAAAGAAGCTCTAAATATGGGGGTAAAATCTGCAAAGGGCTTCTTTTTGCAATCGTTTAAACAAGGAAGAATTGTAAGGAAAACCAAAGTCCTGCTGTACTAGGAAGCAAATGGGCATGGTAAGCAGTGAATATATTTAACATCTCTACCAGCTTCAAAGCTTAGGGGTTAAATAAAAGTCATCTTTAATTTATCTTACACAGTTGTGCCATTTCATCTAACAGAAATTTCTTAGGAGGGAAAAACAAAAAGTCAAGACAGGTAAAAGCCATTTCAAGGAGTCACTGGAAGTTGTATTGGGACAGAATTTCATGAATGGGAATGATTGTGTCTCATAAAATAAACTGTGACCACCTAAGACTGTGTCTACAAAATACTAAAACCACCAACAGAAAAAGTTAATCAATCCATTGTTTTATTTACATGATTCCCAAGCACTGGTTTTACTGCCAGTATGAAGGAATTGATTACCTTGTTGTAGCTTGTTTTGACAATGTAGCATAAGGGTTGAGATAGCACCTCTTGAAATTGAGAAGTGAACTTCAAGAACATTTTATCTCCCACTCAGAAGAGGGCTTTGAAAGGTCCCAGTGTGGGTCCACTTAGGGAGGTGATTCTCAAGAATCCAGGAAAAAAACACAATTTTGCTGATTTAGATATTATAGCTGCTCATCCTCAGAAACATCCATATATTTAAATAATTCCAGTCACCAAACACGTATGAACTTGAAAGGGTCCAGGGGACACATCTCCATCACAGTCTCAATGACCTAAAAGGTCAGTGCTGGAAATTGATGGTTCCATGATAAAAATGATGTCCCTAGGTAGCTCAGACAAAATTAAACTAAATTCTGGACTTGTTTTCCAAAGCAATCATGCCCAGGTTTTTAGGGAAAACTGCTGGGCTGCAGCTTCTGCTAAAACAAGTGAGCCAAGCTATTCCTTGTGCTAAGGTAGCCATGCTGTTGACCATGTGACCCATTCACACACTGACTGGTCAAGGTCTGCAGGTAGCCAGTTCACTGGTTGACTGGTGACCTAGACAGTGGCTAGAGCAAAATGCTGTCCCCAAAAGAAACAATGGTGATTAAGACAATCAGATTCTCTCTAAGACATTAGACTGGCAAATGTTATCAGTAGGATTTTTTGTTTTGTTTTTGTGAAGATTCAAGAAAACACAGAAAGAAGAAACTTGGACATTGGCAAGAGTATATTCATGGCAGAGTACCAGAGCAAAGAGTTGGGAACTCAGGCTACAGGAAGGGAGACGAGATTACCTGTCTCTAGAGTAAGATTACTTATCTCTAGGTAATAGGTAAGAGATTACCTATCTCTGAATTATTCTAATTCCAGCTTCTGTTAGACTCAGTATACACATATTTCTGGGTTGCTGCCAGATTCTGGTTTTTTGGTTTCATGTACTCATAAAACAACACATTATTCAAGAAAGTTAAAGTGACTCTCTGTTTCTTGCAACTCTAAGAGCTGAAGTAAACACACCAGATTTTTCCAGAATGTCTTTGGGTCTCTTGGGCTACAGGCCAGCCAGGAGGATGCAAAGGCCAGGAAGGTGTTCTGTGATTCATAGCAATGTATTTTACAGAACAAATTTCCTCTGTCATCTTCTGGGGCAGCAGGACAAGACACAGATATCAAATCACAAGGAGCACCTGCTCCAAGCTGCCTTCTCTGACATAATTGAAATAGCTGTAGGGAGACCAGCCCGTTTGAGATTTCATCTCTTTTATCATGGTTCACTTGTTAAGATTGAGGTAGAGGTTAGTGGAGGGAGCAGGGCAGAATCCATCCCTAGTGTCACAGGAAATATTTTAGAGGGTTAGAAAAGCATCCTTGTATTAAATATATGAGTTTGTTTTTTAACTAATGGCCTACCCAGAGAACGTTCAGATTTCTGTTTTCAATTACTTGTTTAGGACTTGATTCTCACTATTCCATTTTCTGAGTAACAACTCTTAGCAGTAAATGACTCTTGTTCTTGAGGCTGAGACACAGATATCAGGTTTTTCTTCTTTTTTAATTTTTGCGGACTCCCGATCTGAAGCAATATGGGAAAACACAAGCTGTTCTCATGGAGGTATTTTATCCTGTAAGTAAAATATATCACAAAGAAAGAAGTGAGTGGGCTACAGTCAAAAAGAACATCACACTTAAAAAAAAAAAAAAAAGACAACACTGGAATGAAGATTATAATCTCTTAGAGAGCAGTAATTGGGTTTATCACTATATCCCTAGCACCTAGCTTAGTGTCTGAGTAGACACTTGATGTCATAGTAGGTGCTCAAAGAGCTTGTTTGCTAAATGAGCGAATGAATGACGCCTTACTGTATTGTGGCCAAGCATACTGCTTTAGAACCAATCATAAATACAGATAATAAAAGGAATCTACTGTGCTAGACTCAGTACATTGAGGAGCCGTTGAAGGTGCTAGCACCTGAGATAATTCCCATCACACCCTGGGACGACTACCTTGATTATTTTGACTTCGTTCTGCTGCTCAGAGATTGGTTTTAAAGAAATAAAACTAACAGACTGAATTTCCTCCTCTGTTCCATGTGAGGATTAACTTGGGTGGCGGCAGGACACTTGCTAGTCTACATCAGTGTTATGCTCTGAGTAGCCTCTCACAACCCTGAAAATATTAAAAAAAAAA
>NW_016107333.1:18215659-18236647 GCF_001604975.1 Cebus imitator | reverse complement strand
AACTAGACAATAAATTGGGACCTTTCCAACATCCTTCTTCTGTAAAAATACTACAATCTCTAGATGTCAATGCAACCAAAGAAATCCATAACTTTAAGGCCTTTCATAAAAGCCCTCTTTTCCTCCTCCCTCCTCTTCTCTCTAAAACTAAGCAGGTTATGTCTTCGGGCTTCTTCAAGCTCTACCATGCCATTTTCTCAGGAAAAATCCTTGCACTGTAGGTGGGTCCAACAAAATCAAGCTAGAGGTTTTCTTTACACACATTAATGGCTTATTTATATCAGTAAAAGGATATTTCCTTCCTTTCTTCCCTTCTTCCACAAACATTTGATTGTGAACAAGTGAGACAGAGTTCCCACTCTACATTTGGTAAGAGATTTAGATAAGTAAATGGGAAATTACAGTGCTAGATGCAATGCAAAAATTTAAAAAAAAAAAAAAAAAAGTAAGGTTGGAAGCATCCAGCCCAGGCTTGGAGGGTCTGAAGGCTTCTGAGTACGTGATATTTAAGCTAAGAAATGAAGGGTAACTGTGAGCCAGGTGAAGAGTTGAGATGGGGGAAAAGAATGGGGAAAGTCAAAGGAACAGTGCACCTGGCTCCTATCTGTTGGCATATCCTCTTAGGATTCCAAACTATTCTCCCTTAACTTGCCCTTTAAGCCTCATAGATTTCAAAGGCTACAATTCTCAGCAGGGTTGATTTTTTTTTTTTCTCTTACCTGTAAGGAGTCCTGGGGCTTCATGCATTCACACTTCAAAAATGCTTTTTCTGATGCTTAGGGTAAACAAAAGCTACTGCAAATTGCTGTTTGAAGGCACTTGCCTTTATTTAATTTCAGTGCTTGGAATAATAAAAAATTTAAATGTCACATTCCACTCCCCTTCCAGTATACACCACAGGTTAGCCTATTCTTCAACAATTATTTATTGGATTCCCGCATGTCTAGCATGGTGCAATGAATTATTAAAGGAATCTACATAATAAAACTTTGTATCACATCTTCAAGATTATGTGACAGAAATTTACATTTTTTTTTTCTTTTGGAAGAAGCCTATGAAACCTGCTCACTCAGAGGACAATCACTTATTTTTAGACTTTTTTTTTTTAAAAGGAGGTTCTAGGATTACTTACAGTGCTTTTCAACATTGTCTATTTCCATTGCACAGTCATAAATTTTAATTGCTAATACTGCATAAGCACTTTGTGCTAGATTTAACTTTTTTTCTCATTCATTTATCCACCAAATATTTACAGAGCACCTTTATTGTATTGTCCTGGGACTGAATGCAATAATTCATTATTCCAAGAACAATGCTTTGTACACAGTGATTTATAAGTATTAAAGTAAAAAGTATAAGAATATACTTTTTACTTTAATCTCTAAATCTTCAAGTTTACAATATTTAATAAAGGGTAATTCAAAAACAAAGATTTTTCCAAGAGATAAAGAAAAAGGAGGAGGTGATATTCCAGGTGTTTTTTAAAGATGCCATGTAAGTCCAATTTCTGGATCATATTAACATAGAGAAGAACTCAACAGTTTGTGGGAAAGTATAAACAGGTTTAAAAAATCAACCTTTAAAATCCAATTAATCTATCCCAGTAGGTATACCAACTGAGCAACAACTTTCTTGAGCCTTAGTATCCTCATCTGTAAAAAGGGAGTTCATTTATTTATATTTATTTATTTATTTATTTTGAAATGTAGTTTTGCTCTTATTGCCCAGGCTGCAGTGCAATGGTGCGATCTCAGCTCACCACAACCTCCACCTCCCGAGTTCAAGCAATTCTCCTGCCTCAGTCTCCCGAATAGCTGGGATTACAGGCATGCACCACCACATCCAACTAATTTTTTGTAGTTTTAGTAAAGACAGGGTTTCTCCATGTTGTTCAGGATGTTCTCAAACTCCCAACCTCAGGCAAGCCACCTGCCTTGGCCTCCCAAAGTGCTGGGATTACAGGAGTGAGCCACCATGCCCAGCCTCATTTATTAACAAATAGTTGCTGAATGCCTACTATGTACATGCCAGGGACTGGTTTGGGCTTTGGGAGTACAGTGGTAAACAAAACAGATGTAATTCTTGCCTTCATGGTGCTTACATTCTAATGAAGATAGTATCCATCTCATGGAATTGTTGGAAAGATTGCGTGTTTGTTAGGTAATTACAAGTATTTTGTGCTTGCAAAGTGCTATGTAAACCCAAGGTTCTTGAATATTATGACTGTCTTATTCCTCTAGCTCCCAGAATAGAAATCAGTAGGTGTTCGTAAATGATGGTTTAAGTAGATACTAGACTTTTAACACTGCCACATTTCACTACTAGAAGTACTCAACAGTTACACACAACTCTAATTCATTCTATTCTATTTGTTCATTGTGATATAATTTGTGAAATGATTTACCTAAGGTAATTTAAGAAAATTAATTGTAGTAAATAAAACATATTATATGAAACCCTAAAAGAATACCCACAAGAGGTTCATTATAATAGATAACATTTATTGATCCTATATATTATGTTAACAGGTACTGTGCTATTCTGGAAGAATACAAAAGAAACATTATATATTAATGGTGTTTTGTTTTTGTTTTTGTTTTTTTTGAGACAGAGTCTTGCTCTGTCACCCACACAATCTCTGTGGGTGACAGAACAAGACTCTGTCTCAAAAAAAACAAAAACAAAATTAGCCCAGCTAATTTTTATGTTTTTAGTAGAGACGGGGTTTCATCATCTTGGCCAGGCTGGTCTTGAAATCCTGACTTCGTGATCCACTCACCTTTGCCTCCCAGAGTGCTGGGATTACAGGCAGGAGCCACTGTGCCTGGCCTATATTAATGTTTTATCACTGCAGTCTCTCAAAACAAACCACTTCATTACCATACATACTACTTTTAAGATAAGTCAATGTCTACAAATGTTTTCAATGACTATAATATTTTATGGCTGTGCCAATATTAAAATTTTATAATTAACATCCTTATAACTAAATCTTGGCATGTATTATTTCCTCGAGTCTTATTGTGTTTTTCTACAAGAACAAAACAGTATAAGAACTTAAATTTAAGAAAATATGTGCCTTTATATTTCCAGTCTTACTGCCATGTTTTAAATATTTTCCATTACCCAAATTTCATAAAGTGAATTTTAAGCTATAATATTTCACATTCACAAAAGGTTAGGAAAGTACAAATAAAATTTTGTCTAAGTTGTGTTTTTCTGTTTTCTTTTTTTGAAACATCACAGGAAATATATATGGAATTAACTGCTTTTTATAATTGCTCTGGTCATGAATATAGTAAAAAGATGAGAATATTCAAGAATATCCTCATTGTATCAAAGTGTGAAATTAAAATAGGACTACAGGCCAGGCGCGGTAGCTCATGCCTGTAATCCCAGTACTTTGGGAGGCTGAGGAGGGCAAATCACCTGAGGTGAGGAGTTCGAGACCCACATGACCAACATGGAGAAGCCCCGTCTCTACTAAAAATACAAAATTAGCCAGGTGTGGTGCACATACCTGTAATTCCAGCTACTCGGGAGGCTGTGGCAGGAGAATCACTTGAACCCAGGAGGCAAAGGCTGTGCCATTGCACTCCAGCCTGGACAACAAGAGCAAAATTCCATCTCAAAAAAAGAAAAATAAAACAGGATTACAGAAATTGAAAATTGGAAATTCCTACTATCAGTCATCTTTGGTGAATAGAACGCTTGTATGATCTACAGAATTCCACCTTGACAACCAACAAATTTCTCTATTATCTCAAAGATTATAAAATGTGAGTCTGGTCTTTCTGGAACAAACATCCAGCAGATACAGCAACCTGGGGAACAAATACTGGTGATTAATCACAAGGCCCTATAATCTCCTGGGTGCAGTGAAATAAATTTCAGAAATATAAAGAAGGCATTTTTAATAGCATTCTTCTAAAATTGCAAATGTTCCTATATGCAATTTCCAACATGAATTAAGTGATTATAGTGTACTCAGAATACACCAAAAAAGCAAACTGAGACCTTGGTATAGATGTTTAAATTTTAATACCCAAGAAAACATAAGTTAAAATTGAATACAAATACTGCTGCCATAACAAAAGAATATATACAAATTTGGATTCAAACGGGGTCATTATGTGAACCTGTATGTAAGAATACATCGTAACAACCTGTTGTTGAAGCCTTTTAATAAAGTAACAGATTTTAAATCAGAGAGATATAAAAAGACTGAAGAAAGAACAGTAACTTTTCCTTAAATTCTCCTATCCATAAAGAATGGCAAACTCCATATGGACAGTGAAGTTAGAGGTCATCTAAATTATCAAGGCATTTTGAAAACATAAGCCTTAATTACCTACTCTCTGCCCAAACAATGTAAAAATAATCGGCATTTCATTGTGTTCTGAAGTTTCATTTTATGTATCAGTCATGTTAACAAATTATAACAAATAAAAATAAAAGCATTTTCCATTTTTTTTAAAGTATGCATCATTACTTCTCCCAGGTACTTCAGTAATTTAAGCATAATGCTCATTTCATTAAACATTAAACACAAAAAAGAACTTAAAATCTTGCATTGTTATTAGGAAGAGAGGGAAAGTTCTTCCAACTTCAGCAATGTAAAAGCTGTTTTTAAATTGTGAAAATTGTTAGAAACACTAGCTTTTTAGGAGAATTTCAAAATATATCTGAAGAAACTGTCTTTTGGATATTGTTTATTCAAACAAAACGTTTGGCCAGGTCTGCCACCACGCCCAGCTGATTTTTCTATATTTAGAAGCAACGGGGTTTTACCATGTTGGTCAGGCTAGTCTCAAACTCCTGACCTTGTGATCTGCCTGCCTTGGCCTCCCAAACTGCTGGGATTAAAGGTGTGAGCCACCGTGCCCAGCCTCAAATAAGCAATTCTTTGGATAATTCTGGAATTTGTGTCAGATACCTGTGGGATACTTTTATTCCTGATCACACTCAATAAAAAACTTAGTGTTGATATACTGTAAATTACATAATTTACATATTTATAAATTACATGGTTATAAATTACATATTGTAAAATCTAGGATTCATAGGTTGCCTACGATACCATTCATTTTTTTTTTTTTTTAGTTCTAAAAGTTACTGATAAAGAAGTATTACTTGGTTTTATAAGGGAATACATGATAAAATTCTTCCTGTCTGAAAGATGCAGTAAATATTTCTGATCACTAAAAAAGTAAAGCTTCCAGCACCTCTTGAACATTGACTTCACTTTCCAAAGATGTATGTGTTATCTCTCTCAAAGCCCAAGTCAATAGTCAAGCTAAACCAAGTATTTGGTGACTATCTCTCTAAAGAAGAGAAGTATCAATTATTCTGAAAACTAGCCTGCACCTATCTTTGATTTTTATCTGTACTCTTCAAGCAAAAGATCACTTATCTTTATAGATTAAGTTTTCTTGCTTGGTAATCTAAAGAACATTAGTAGCCAGCTTAAAATGCTTATTCTATGTTTGTACATTTGTGAAAACTATTATTTTTTTCTTTAGAAAACACATTTTAGTTTAAAATAGAGAAACACAAATCTGAATATTGAATAAACTATGATAATTGACAATACTGTAAGGTTATTCAAAACACCCTTAAAACTTTTCAAAGTACATTAATAATTTTTAAATAGTCACAATCCCTTAAAAATAAATTATTTACAAGTATCACCTTAGGTTGATGGAGTTCATGCAGGCGTTACATGATCAGGATATGCTTCTTGAGACAGTCTGCCTACAGTGCAGAAAACTTTGAATATATCCTGTCTACTTGCCATTGGAAAACTGAAGGCAGCATAACTTTATTAATGAAAATTAACATAATTGGGGCCGGTCTCAGTGGCTCATGCCTGTAATCCCAGCACTTTGGGAGGCTGAGGCAGGCAGATCACAAGGTCAGGAGATCGAGACCATCCTGCTGGCTAACACAGTGAAACCCCATCTCTACTAAAAATACAAAAAAAATTAGCTCGGGATTGGTGGCTTGCGCCTGTAGCCCCAGGTACTCAGGAGACTGAGGCAAGAGAATCACTTGAACCCGGGAGGCAGAGGTTGCAGTGAGCCAAGATTGTGCCACTGTACTCCAGCCTGAACCACAGAGTGAGACTCCGTCTCAAAAAAAAAGAAGAAAAGAAAATTAACCTAATTGGAAGAAATTAATTAAAATTGGTATTGTGCTATCTAGAGGAAAAATAATCTCATAATTTTTACATATCGTAACTCTAAAATTATTTTAATATCATCTTAGTTTTAAAGTTGTTACAACATAATTCTGATGTTTCACATTATCTTAATGGAAAATGTCAGATCTGCACTCACAGGAAATTACATTATAAAAAATTATTCTTAATATGCTAAAAGCTACTGTATCAGTTTCCCCTGTCACATTGCACAACATATAAAATATAAGGTGTCTAAGTTTTTATAGATAATATAAAAATTGTTTACAAAATTTGTTTATATATCAATAAGTTAATTTTTTTTTACCAAAAATATTGGTAACAAAATATTACCAATGTAAATATAAGCCACGTAAAATAATCAGTTCCTTCTAATTTGGAAAGCTTTAAAAATTAAATAATAAAAATCCTACTTAATACAGAGTAATGCCAAGCTAATCAGCAGCAGCAATGACTTAGTATTGTTGGATCAGGCAGCCCTGATCAGAAAATTAAATTAAGTGCCTTTTGTAGGGCAAATGCCAAACCGTTGTTTTTTTGTTTTTTTTTTTAACCAAAATGCAATTAACTAATAGTAAGAGCACCACTGTCAATATTAGCAGGTATATAAACTCCATATTTAATACATACTAAAAAATATAGCAACTATTGTTAAAATTCTTGTAGTGTTAAATAACTTTTACATTTCCTGTAAAAGGCAGATGTTAACAAAGATCCTATAGACTGAAAATCATATACATGTCTATTATTAATAAAAACCTTGCAGTGATTTTTCAACTGTTTGCTTCAGAAGGGTTCCTTCTGGTGAATTCAGATATGTGAATTCTGATGAGCCCTTTCCTCATCCCAGCCTCCATCCCCCATATCTTATCCTTAGTGTCTGCATCTATTTGGACAAACACAAATAGGAGAAACTTTTAAGATGTGAAGCTAAGACATTCACTCTTCCTTTTCTGTTTTCTTATAATGACTATGTATTTATTTTCTAGGTTTCTTACTTCCAGTCATGACAAAATAATGGTCATCATCTTCCTTTTTCTTTGCAGTAGTTTTTTTATCCCCACTAGCCACATCCTTAACAGATATGGGTGATTTCCTGGTTGAAACTGGGGTTTTGCCACTTTTGGGAGGCCCTTTAGTTGAATGCTGGCCCTTAGCGACGGTCTGTGCTGACTTTGGTGCGGTTTCTGTTTTGGTAGAAGACTGCGGAAGGCTCACGATGGACAGGGGGGTACGGCTAGGAGACTTCGAGGGGCTGAGTCCTGTCTTCTGGCATGCACTTTTATTCTGAGACTGCTTTTTGGCAACAGAAACTATATTCTTATCTTTCAATTTCTGTGTAGCTTTCACAGGAGAAACTGAGGACACAGAAACTGGCTGATTTAAATTCAAGGCCGATTTAAGTTTCTGTGCTGGGACTGGCCTTGCTTGTGGGGCTCCATCGGATGGTTGAGACTGTGTTCCTAGACCTATGCCTATGGTTTTGGAACTGGGTTTTGTCATTTTTGCAGAGGACTGGAAAGAAGGTTTAGGCCTTACAGGTAAATTTGCTTTAGGTAGCTTGGGGCACTTTGATGAATTTGAATGTGCAGCTAAGTGAAATACTGCATCATTTCTCGAAGAAATATGATTATGTTTCATATACTTAGGTTGAGTTTTTCCAGAGCACTTATTTGGCAAAAGTGTGGACTCAGGCAGAGCTGCTGAATTCTGGGCTGGAATAACCTTGGCCTTAGGAACACTGGGGGATGGAATACATTTTCTCAGTGACTTAGATACACAAGGTGCAATTCTTGGTGAAGAAGTGTTTTTACCTACTGGATTTAATGAAGCAAGTGAAGATGATACATTGTTTGAACAAGCCTGCGGTTTCTTTGTTACACCTTTTGAAGACCTGAGCTTGGGATGAGAAGATGCTGCTGGAGAATTTGGAAATTTAGAATGGACTGACATGGAGCCCATATTACCTCCTTTCAGTGAAGATGCTGGCAGCAGTGCACCTGATGGACAACCCTGTTTTTCTTTGCTTTTTGGAATACTAACTGGGACGCTGGGTTTTGAATTTTGTTTCTGAAACATGCTAACTGCTGACAAAGGATTCATTTCAGGAGGCTGAGGAGTTCTGGCAGGCGAATCAGGTACACTTTCATTAGAAACTCCTTTTTGAAATGCTAAAATTTTTTGTTCTAGTGTAGCAAACTGTAATATTCGACAGGGGTCATATTTCAGCAGAAATCCTTGAAGAGTATCCCAGCCTCCACCAACACGAACCATGACATGTTTTCCATGAAGCATCTGCCCCCAAAGGAAAATAAAAAGTAAAGCTGTAATACTATGAGGTTTACAGTTACAATTCATTAGCAGTTACAATTTGTGATGTCTGTGATCTATAAAATTCAGAGCATTTGCCAACAGCTTCACTACAAATTGACAGTTTCTTGTATTATTAACATATTAAACTTAATTCATATTCAATTATGCATCTAACAATACAAAGTCTTCCAATTTGTACAGAAGGTATTTATATATAACTTGCATCCTAAAAATCCAAGTTATTGCAAGAGCAGTACTGTTCAATGAAAAGTTGAATATTAAAGGAAGGAGATAGGAGAGAAGGAAAGAGAGGGAAGGAAGGAAAAACAAAGACATAGGAAAAATGCCTCATAATAAGGAAAAACTAATTCTTGACTAAAGATCAAATGACTAAACCATGTACTTCACAATTTAAAATTATTTTTATATGTATTATATCAATTTAAGCTTTAAAGCATTTTGGTATAATTTATTATTGTTTTTTCTTTGCAGATGAGAAAATTATGGTTCTGAAAGATTAAGGAATTTTTCCCAAGTCATATAGCTTGGTCTGGCCTCAAATGTATGAGCTACCCCTAACCCACATAGTACTTTTGTGAAGACATCCTGGCTCTGCCAGTATATCTCAAGTTGGGTTTTAGGGCCCTGTCCATTCAGCAGGCAAATCTGCACAATTTGTATGAGATTACAAATTTTAACTCTAAGTCTTATGTTCTGTGCACTACCACATCATACTGCCTTTAAAAAAAAAAAAAAAAAAAGCTAATTAAAGAAAGCACATGTGAATGTTTCTGTATGAGCTAGGTAGGGCTGAGGAGGTAATAATAATATGTGAAATAGAAGAATATATGTATGGTGAGATTATACTTTTAAATACTTTTATCTTATTTTCCTAAATTGGAAATAAGACAGCTCTTGTATGGGAAGTGAAAAGAATGATGAACAGGTGAAATTTCAATCTCCTTACCAGCAAAAGGAACAATTAATCAACTGTAGACGGAACAAAGGAAGGAAATGAACATATATATCAGCACACTGGTGTACATACTGATTCTGTGTCGGTAGAAAAATATTTTCTGTTTAATGCCCAAAGCTTATATTATTATAAACTACAACATTTCTTTTTTTTCCCCTATGAATACTCAATCTTATTAGATATTTTATTTTTTCTTCTTATGATGGAAAATTATTCCTTTTTCTAAGAAAACTGGAGAAATAAGTTCCTTGGGGTCTACAAGGAATTTTCCCCTATGATATTCAATGTCTAAATAATCTTAATTCATATTCAATTATGCATCTAACAATACAAAGTCTTCCAATTTGTACAGAAGGTATTTATATATAACTTGCATCCTAAAAATCCAAGTTATTGCAAGAGCAGTACTGTTAAGTACTATTGAAGTTAATTGTTTGCTGTGTAATGAGTGTTTACCTAAATTTATTATATACTCATAAAAGAAATTACTCTTTGTTTTCCCTGTACAGTGAAATCCTTCCATTAATAGCATCTATTTCAATTTTTTTTAAGTAAAAGGGGAAGCAAAAGGTTAGTAAAGCAATAAATCCAATTTCAAAACAGTATTTATGTCTAAATAAAATGTAAATAGTGACTTACTCTTATAAAGAGTATTTTATCCCCTAGTCGGTATCGTCCCTCAGATAAATACTCAATAGAAAATCGATGAGAACAACTACAAGGAGGGTCTTCAGCAATATGTTTAACCTAAGATGATGAATAAATACAATTTAGTGCTTGTTACAAAAAGCATTTCGTTTAAACTGCAATATTATTTGATAGCTAAGGAAAACCAAACTCAAAGATAAAAATTTAAGACAGTTCGACAATTTAATCTCTTCTCCTGTGCTTGTAAACAAATACTGAGATTAGACATTGCTAATCTAACATAAAAGCCAGCAGTGATGAAGTCAGTCTCTCTCTCTCTCTCTCATTTACCAAACCAAACCACTGCCCTGAGGGCAAAAAATTGCTTTCAATTTTTCACCATTCTAAGTCCTAATGTAAGAAACACTTTCGTTTATCCTTTTTCCCTCTTCAACTACAATAAAAATGAAAAAGTAATATTTTTGTAGCTCTTAATATTTGTCTGTTTCTTTTTCAAAAGTTTATGGCATTTTCCATTGCCAATAGCAAACCCTAAGTACAGTTTACTAGAATTTAAAAGCACCAGGTTTCATAATTTTAAAAAATGTTGCTAATGGGGCAAATGGTATTTCATGTTGTTTTAATCTGATTTTCTTGATTATCAGCAAGTTTCAACACTGCACTTTCTTCTCGTGTGAACACAGACCTTGCCCATTTACTTACTGCAATGTTTTTCTTATCAAACTTTGTAAGGTCTTTATATAATATGGAAATGAACCCACTGTATTTTCCACTTGATAAAAATATTTTCTGAATGTTTCCTTTTTATTTATCATTCTTTAAGGTTATATGAGATTCAAAATAAATTTTATTTTCTACCTACTGCATTCTTTCTGCTTCCCATGTTGATAATGACAGTCTACACACACACACACACACACACACACACACACACACACACACACATGTATATACATATATCAATAGCATAATATAGATATTTTGGCCAGATAAAACAGTTGTTCATTCTGACATATTCTTAATCTGTCTTGCAAGGTTATCTGATAGTTTTACCATAGACTTTTACTACATTAAACAAAACAAAGCAACACTTTAAAAGTGTTTATTAGTAATGATTTATTTCTTAATTTTGTAAATTTCACACTTTCATACAATCCTGCAGCCTTTGAATAGTTCTAAACAACAGTCTAAGCAGAAAATTTTCATGCTCAGTTCACCTTCACTGTTCATATTGTAATCACTGCAGGAGACCCACAACCCAAGGAATGGCAATTCTATTAACTTCTACCTAACGAACAGATAAAGTAAGAAGACTGTCCAGTTGTAACCCATCATCTAACAAGTATGCATATATTCTGCAGGAGAGAATCCTCAAAAAGAAAACTCATCAATCCTCCCTCACAACTTCTCCTCCTCCTGTACTCTCAAGTATCAGTATACCAACTACTTAGAGAAACTTTGGAAATCACTCTAGATTTTCTCTTTCTCTCTCTCTCTCACAATCAGTCACTAATTCCTGTCAATTCTCCTAACAATTCCTGCTAAATATGGCTTATATTTGTTCCTTTTGCTCCATCCCCACTATTGCTGCTCAAGTTCAAGCTCTCATCTTATGCCTGGATTATTACCATAAAACCAATATAACCTCTACATGACCATGAGAATATTCCTTATAATTTGCAAATCAGATTACAATACCACCAGACTGAAAAAAGAATCAATGATCTCTTGTGGTCTCTAGTACTCTTCATGATGAGTTCCAAGCCCCACCACTCAACTACACATTTATTCCTTATCATACACAAGCAATAAGAAATCACCTTTAAAATATAATGCCCTGAATTCATCAGAGAAGAGAATAGCACTGGTTTATATTCTGAATAAGAAACACTTTCTTTTAAAAATAGCATCACCTGTAGCAAACTAGAAGTGCTTAAAACTATGAGGCTTCAAGGTATCATGGTCAAAAGAAAGTATAGCAACTACTTACAGCTTCATGTAGCTCTTCATGCTGACAGCATGATTTTGGAATGCTGATGGAATCTTCAGCCCCTGAAGTATTAAGCAAGGTTTCTTCTAACTCAATTTCTTTCTCAAGTTTTACTAACACTGGTGGCTCAACCCCATATCTGAAAAACAATCGGGAGATCTGATCATTCAAGCAAAGTTGACCCAAGCACTTGCCTGCATATCAAGATGGATTTTCTTTCTGAAGTAAAGTCCATATGATCCTCTTCTACCAATTGTTTCACTGGAATATTTGAAAATGCTTTTTAATGTCTCATAGATTGCAAAGTATCTATATGATAATCCTCACATCACAGCATATATTTCAGTTCTGGATGCTCCCAACATTCTACCTGGGATCCTGAAACATGGCTTCAAATGAGCTGGTGAGTAAAGATAGAACTGAAGTAGGTATGGGAGACACCACGCCTTGGCCTTCTATCAGATCCTTTCTGTGTTCAGAGGACTTGCTTTCCCCTGAACTACCTTAGACTACGTGCTCTTACCCTACTCTTAATCTAAAAAATTTAAGTAACTACTCCCATAGTTTAACAGTAAATGAATATAAGCCATATTGAGAACCCGGATGTTGACATATGCTCATGCAAACAGAAAAGTTAATAAAGAAACAAAAAGACAGGCCGGGAGCGGTGGCTCAAGCCTGTAATCCCAGCACTTTGGGAGGCCAAGGCGGGTGGATCACGAGGTCAAGAGATGGAGACCATCCTGGTCAACATGGTGAAACCCCATCTCTACTAAAAAAATACAAAAAATTAGCTGGGCATGGTGGCGCGTGCCTGTGGTCCCAGCTACTCAGGAGGCTGAGGCAGGAGAATTGCCTGAACCCAGGAGGCGGAGGTTGCGGTGAGCCGAGATCGCGCCATTGCACTCCAGCCTGGGTAACAAGAGCGAAACTCTGTCCCAAAAAAAAAAAAAAAAAAAAAAAAAAAAAAAAAAAAAAAAAAAGAAACAAAAAGATAAAATATAAAAAGTTAAGAAAATGTTTTTATTTATAGAAAATAGTGTTCTAAGCTAAAATTCGTAGCTTTAAAATATTTTTAACATTGAAATTCTAAAATATTGTGGAATACATACCTTGACACAATTCGACCAATTTCAAGAAGACAAAGATACACCTGTCTTGGATCTTTGTGCAAAACTGTGGAAAAATAAAATGACCTATTTTGTAGAGCAAAATTAAATTTGGAAACATACTTCTGTCATGGAAGAAGAGAGTTAAATAAAAAAGAATAATAATGAAGATGGTGGGTTTACTTGTTTAGAAAAAAATGAAGAAAATACACTTTTATTTTTTCTACATATTATCTTTGACAAGTGATTTTTTTTTTAATAAAAACAGCTAATAAGAAGAGAATGAAAAATTACCATGGACCTTTATTTGCACAGCAGTTAAAGTCTAAAAAATTAAGGGCTTAGTAATATTACTTATGTTTCAGATCTTTCAACAAGAGATACCATTAAAAGACATATATTACCTCAATTTTATTTTAAGCTATCTTTAGCAAAGGATTATGTGCTAATAGCTTTCTCAAACTCTTACGAAGAGAAGAAAGTAATTCCTAACTGATTCTAGGATGACAGTGTTACCCTGATACAAAAGGCAGTCAGATGAAGACGCCGTGAGAAAACTAAAACCCAATATGTCTTATGAATACAGATATAAAAATCTTCAATGAAATACTAGCAAACCAAATCTAGCAGCATATGAAGGAATAATATACCATACAAGTGGCATTTATGGCAGAAATACATTGTTCAATATAAGAAAATCAACCAATGCAATATACTATTAGCGAATAAAGAAAAAAGACACACAATTATCTCAAGAGACAAAGAAGCATTTCAACATTTCATGATTTAAAAAAAAAATGACTGAACAAACGATGAAAAAAAGGAAAGTTTCTCAATCTGATAAAGGACACCTAGGGAAAACCCACAGCCAATATCATTCTTAAAGGTAAAAATACTGAAAGTCTCCCTCTCAAGACCAGGAAAAGACAAGGATGTCCACTCTTATTATTTCTACTCAGCATTGTATTAGAGGTTGTAATCCTGGCATTTAAGCAAGAAAAATAAATAAATCATATCTAGACTAGAAAGAAAGAAGAAAAACAATCTCTATTAACGGATGACACAGGCCAGACATGGTGGCTCACACCTATAATCCTAGCACTTTGAGAGACTGAGGCAGGAGGATCGCTTGAGGCTAGGAATTTGAGACCAGCCTGGGCAAAAAAGTAAGACTCTCTCTCAACAATTTTTTTTTTTTTAATTAGGCAGCCAGGCGCAGTGGCTCACTCCTATAAATCCCAGCACTTTGGGAGGCCGAGGCAGGCAGAATACAAGGTCAAGAGATCAAGACCATCCTGGTCAACATGGTGAAACCCTGTCTCTATTAAAAATACAAAAATTAGCTGGGCGTGGTGGTACGTGCCTGTAGTCCCAGCTACTCGGGAAGCTAAGGCAGGAGAATTGCTTGAACCCGGGAGGCAGAGGTTGTGGTGAGTCAAGATGGCACCATTTGCACTCTAGCCTGGGCAATGAGAGCAAAACTACACCTTAAAAAAAAAAAAAAAAAAATCCAAGCATGGCTGGGTGCAGTGGTTCATGCCCATAGTCCCAGCACTTAGGGAGGCCTAGATGAGCAGAATGTCTGAGGTCAGAAGTTCGTGACCAGTCTGGCCAACATGGCGAAATCCTATCTCTATTAAAAATACAAAAAAAAATAGCCACCTGTAATCTCAGCTACTCCATAGGGTGAGGCAGAGGAATTTTTTGAACCAGGGAGGTAGAGGTTGCAGTGAGCTGACATTGTGCCAGTGCACTCCAGCCTGGGCAACACAGCAAGACAAAAAAAAAAAATTAGCCAGGCATGGTGGCACACACTTGTAATCCCAGATACTCAAGAGGCTGGGGCAGGAGGATAAATTGAGTTCATGAGTTTAAGACTACAGTGAGCTATTATCATGCCACTATACTCCAGTCCTGGGTGACAGAGTGAGACCCTGCCTCAAAAAATAAAACAAAAAAAACAAAAACAAACAAATGAAAAACAGGTAACATAATCCTATGTATAGAAGAAAACCCTGAAGAATCTACAAAATAACTGTCAGAGCTAATAAGCTAATAAGCTAATAAGCAAGTTGCAGGAGGTAACATCCATACATAAAAATTAGTTGCATACACTGGAAATGAATAGTCTGAAAATGAAATGAAGAAAATAATTCCATTTACAATAGCTTCAAAAAAGAATAAAGTACTTGGAAATAAACTTAATCACGGAAGTGTAACACTTGTACACTGAAAACTACAAAACACTATTGAAAGAAATTTTAAAAGATTATAAATATGAACATATTTATAAACATAAAGGCATCTCATGTTCATGGATTGGAAGATAATATTGTTAAGATAGCAACATTCCCCAAATTGACCTACATATTCAGTATAATCCCTACCAAAATTACGATAGCCTTTTTTTTTTCCAGAAATGGAAAAGCTGATGATAAAATTAATAGGGAATTGCAAAGGGCACAGAAAAACTAAACCAATCTTAAAAAAGAAGAATAAAGTTGGAGACTCATACCTCCCAATTCCAAAACTTACTATGAACTACAGTAATCAAGACAGTGTATCACTGGCATAAGGACAGGTATACAGACCAATGGAATGGAAATAAGTGTCCAGGATCCCATACATTTATGTACAATTAATTTCAACAGGATGCTAAGACAATTCAATAAGGAGAAAACAGCCTTTTCAACAAATGGTGTTGGCACAACTGGACATCTACATGCAAAAGAATGAATTTGAACCCCTACCTCCCACCATATACAAAAATTAACTCAAAATGGATCCATGACCTAAAAGTAAGAGGCAAAAACTGTAACACTTACAGAAGAAAGCATAGGTAAAAAAATGTATTACCTTGATTAGGCAATGGATTTTTAGATGACCAAAAGTATGGGTAAGCCAAAAACAAAAAAACAACAACAAAAAAGATGAATGTCACCAAAATTCAAAACTTTTGTATATCAAAGGACACTATCAGTAAAGTAAAAACATAACCCAAAGGCTAGGAGAAAATATTTGCAAATCCTATTTAATATGGGCCTAGTATCTAAAATACATAAAGAATTCTTGCAAGTTAAAAAAAAAAAAGGATAAATGACTCAAATTTTAAAATAAACAAAGGATTTGAATAGATATTCTCCAAAGAAGTTATACAAGTGGTTAACAAGCATATAAAAAGATGTCCAATGTCCTTAAGGAAATGCAAATCAAAACCACAACAAAATGCTGCTTCACACCCAGTAGGACGGTTATAATAAAAACAAAAACAGGCAATAACAAGTATTAACAAAGATGTGGAGAAATTGGAACACTTGTGCACTGCTGGTGGAAATGTAAAATAGCTTTGAAAATAGCTCCTCAAAAAAGAAAAAAATAAAATTACCATATTATCTTGAAATTCCACTGCTAGATATATTTCCACTGCTAGGTGTACAAATTCCACTTCAAAATTTGCACATAAATGTTCATAGTAACATTATTCATAATAGCCAAAAAGTGGAAACAATCCAAATGTCTACTAGCTGATGAATGGACTAAAAAAATATGGCATATCTATACAATGGAATATTAGTCTACCATAAAAAGGAATAAAATACTGTTACATGATGCTACAACATGAATGAACCACGGTGCTAAGTACAAGAAACAGACAAAAAAGGCCACATATTGTATGATTCTATTTATATGAAACATCCAGAATATGCAAATCCATAAAGACAGAGAATAGTGCTTACCTTGGCATGAGGGAAGAGAATATTTGGGACTAATTGCTAATAGGTATAGATTTTCTAGAAATGTTCTGAAATTAGATAGTAGTAATGAATGTACAACATAGTGAATATACAAAAAACCACTGAAATGTACACGTTATGAATTTTACATTCTGTATATCATATCTCAATTTTTATGCTACTACAAAAGGAACCTAATACATTTAAAAATGGTTAAGATAGTAACTTTTTTTTGACGGGTTTCACTCTTTCACCCAGGCTGGAATGTGGTGGAGCTATCTTGGCTCACTGCAACCTCCGCCTCCCAGGTTCAAGCAATTCTCCTGCCTCAGCCTCCTGAATAGCTGGGACTACAGGTGTGCGCCACCACACTCAGCTAATTTTTGTAGAGATGGGGTTTTGCCATGTTGGCCAGGATGGTCTCGAACTCCTGACCTCAGGTGATCTGCCCATTGTCAGATCAGTGGCAGCATTAGATTCTCATAGGAGCTCGAACCTTATGAGATTCCATTACAGGCATGAACCACTATGCCCGGCCTAAGATAGCAAATTTTATGTGCATTTAATACAATTTTTAAAATAAAAATACATTTAAAAGGAAATACAATACAAAGGTAAACAGAGATCCTTAAAAAAGATTTTTTCAAGCCTGATCATAGAACACATACTAAATGCAATGATATAGTAACTGTGGATCATCTACCTTTCTGTTCCAGTCCTTAAAGTTACAAGCTCTAGGAAACTTCTGAATCCTA
Organism: Cebus imitator; assembly: GCF_001604975.1. Taxonomy (NCBI): domain Eukaryota; kingdom Metazoa; phylum Chordata; class Mammalia; order Primates; family Cebidae; genus Cebus; species Cebus imitator. The sequence continues at coordinate 18,218,923 of NW_016107333.1, read as the reverse complement.
ATCTAATTATGTGCAACATGTGCATGAGTTGCATGTGCACTGATTCCACCAATAGAAATGGTAATTGTTCTTTGATTTATGAATAGTATTTATTACATACCCCAAGCACAAAGTATATGCTTTCAAAGCAATAAAAAGCCTACATTTGAGTTTAAAATTCATACCAAAAGAGAAATTTATCCTAAAATTTTTATTAAACTTGTTTTCGTAAAAACTTTCTAAGTACCTTAAAATAGTATATTTGTTTCATAAAATAGCTTTGAGTTGCTAGCAAAGCGTAAAAAATTAAGAGGCTTATCTCTGAGACCTTTGGAGAGTAAAACATTAGCTCTTCGGTTCAATGCCTAGAAATGAATTACTGGTATTGACATTGCTTTACTTAGTCCTATAATGACCTTCAGGACAGTGAGAAGATGCCTTCCACTGAAAATGAGAAGTATACAACAATCTTATGTCCTTTCAGAAACAATAAACTAGAGCTAGAGAATTCAAAGCATTTCCACTTTCTTTTGATCTCTAGAAAGTAGATGTGCCATTACATAAACTACACTGTCAATAATGATCAGCCTACCTGGATCTAAAGCAAGATGCAAACAGAGGGATAAAATAGCATCCCATGCTTGCTCTACACTTGATAGGGGTGCCCAGATGCAGAGCAAATGGGAGGCAGCTTACCCTGTGTGCGGGCAATAAGGGTGTGCACTGTCAGGAGAGAATTGTAAAACAATAAAATAATATAACCAACTAAAAGTCAGTTTGCTTTTTACTATTACCACAAACCAGCAATTCTAAACAATGTCAGTGATAAAAAAGAAACCTCTCTATCATCGATGGGCATTTGGGTTGGTTCCAGCTCTTTGCTATTGTAAACAGTGCTGCAATGAACATTTGTGTACACGTGTCCTTATAGTAGAACGATTTATAATCCTTTGGATATATACCCAGTAATGGGATTGCTGGGTCAAATGTTGAACAATGAGAACACATGGACACAGGGAGGGGAGGACTACACACTGGGGTCAGTTGGGGGAAATAGGGGAGGGATGGTGGGGGATGGGGAGTCGGGGAGAGATGGCAAGAGGAGAGACGCCAGATGTAGGTGATGGGGACGAAGGCAGCAAATCACACTGCCATGTGTGTACCTATGCAACAATCTTGCATGTTCTTCACATGTACCTCAAAACCTAAAATGCAATAAATAAAATAAATAAATGGAAAAATAAATAAATAAATAAAATAAAAAAAGAAACCTCTACCAGGGCAGACAGCTCCCACAGCCACTGCCCGTGGCACACTGCTGCACTTACCACATTATGAATTCAGTGTGTGGGGGTGGGCTGTGGGTGTGTATGTACACATATATAAATGCTTTCAAATATAGTATAAAACTTAAATATCTACCATTTTAGTCACTGCACAGATACTTCTGTTGACTTAAAGGAAATGAAACTGACTTAAAGGAAATAAAAGCTAAACACCACAATTATACATTATTAGGCCTTCTGTCACTTTCATAATTATCTGTTTAAAGGGAAGTTACTATTAATTTAGACTTGGTAGAGTAATTCTTAATGAAAATATTAATTACAAAAGCATTAGCCTAGGACCCTCCTGTAGCCAACTCATTTAGGAATTTAGAATTTTAAGGCATTATAGATACATAAAATCTTTAACACTAAGTGAAAAGGTTAATATATTTGATTTAGTATCTGATTCTCCAATAGTTTTACATATATTTAAAGTATACATTTAAGATGAGGCATTTGAGTCCTTATTTTGAAAGAAATATTAGAGGTGACAGATATTAAGACATCCTAATAAGCATTAAAAACAAGAATAACAACAATATCACTTACCTAAACCTTCAGATTCAAAAAGGTAAGTTTCATCAATCCCAATGTTCCTACACCAGTGAAGGAAGTTTGCTGTATTGTCTCGAGCAAAGAATGAACCTGATGCAGCATCTTTCTTACAGGGCACTTTTCTCATTGGAAAGTTCTAGGAAAGACAAAATGGTTTCAAAAATGTATCAAGGATATTTTCATTAAATATTCATTTTGTTATTACTAAACAAATGTTTAATCCACCACTTGTAGCTAAAAAGTACACAACTTTAGAGAAAAAAGATACTTTCAAAAACTATTTTATCTTATTTAAAGCAGAGGTCCCCAACCCCTGGGCCACAGACTGGTACCAGTCCATGGCCTGTTAGGAACCAGGCCGCACAGCAGGAGGTGAGCAGTGGATAAGCATGCATTAACACCTGAGCTCCGCCTCCTGTCACATCAGCGGCGGCATTAGATTCTCATAGGAGCTCGAACCCTATTGTGAACTGCACATGCAAGGGATCTAGGTTGCATGCTCCTTATGAGAATCTAATGCCTGATGATCTGAAGTGGAACAGTTTCATCCCAAAACCAACCCCCAGCCAAATCTGTGGAAAAACTGTCTTCCATGAAACTGGATGATGATCACAGAACACATACTAAATGCAATGATACAGTAATTGTGGATCATCTACCTTTCTGTTCCAGTCCTTAAAGTTAGAAACTCTAGGAAACTTATGAATCCTAATCTAATAATGTGCAATGTGTGTGTGAAGATTGGGGAGTGCTATTTTATATTCCGGAAAATGATTCATAGAAAAACAATTTGGTCAAAATTAGCAGTAGGGTCCCTCACCTCTTTTATAAAATGACACAAGAATCTTAATTAAAATTAAAACTGACAGCCTAATAATTGCAAAGTACATCTCTATGGTATGTCTCTCTATACATAGTTTAATACAAACCTCAAATTATTGCTATGTTAAAAGTTAACAGATGGGCATGATGGCTCACTTGTAATCCCATCACTTTGGGAGGCTAAAGGAGAAGGACTGCTTGAGGCTAGGATTTCAAGACCAGCCTGGGCAACATAGTGTGACCTCATCTCTACAAAACATTTTTTTAAATATTAGTCATGTGTGGTGACCTGTAGCTAAAGTCCCAGCTGCTCAGGAGGCTGCGGTGAGAGGATCACTTGAGCCTAGGTGTTCCAGGATGCAGTAAACTATGATCATGCCACTATACTCCAGCCTGGGCAACATAGCAAGACTCATTCTCAAAAAATAAAAATAAAAAGGAACCACAGACACCCATTTTTGCTTACTTCCTTCCATGCAGATTCATAAAGATGGTTCTGAGTTTCTTGAGAAGACTATCAAATAAGGAAGTAGTTGCTCCTTCTTAATTAAAGTTCTTTGAAAACTGATGATCTAAGTTA